>NC_081158.1:2045295-2174683 GCF_012432095.1 Onychostoma macrolepis | reverse complement strand
GAACCTATTGAGTACTCCTGCCCAGAGAGCAGCGTGTAGTTCACTAAAAATAACACAACAATACAAACCTATTGAGTACTCCTGCCCTGAGAGCAGCATGTAGTTCACTAAAAATTATAGTGATATGAATTATATGGAGTACTCCTGCCCTGAGAGCAGCGTTTAGTTCACTAAAAATAACACAACAATACGAACCTATTGAGTACTCCTGCCCTGAGAGCAGCATGTAGTTCACTAAAAATTATAGTGATATGAATTATATGGAGTACTCCTGCCCTGAGAGCAGCATGTAGTTCACTAAAAATAACACAACAATACGAACCTATTGAGTACTCCTGCCCTGAGAGCAGCGTGTAGTTCACTAAAAATAACACAATACAAACCTATTGAGTACTCCTGCCCTGAGAGCAGCGTGTAGTTCACTAAAAATAACACAACAATACAAACCTATTGAGTACTCCTGCCCTGAGAGCAGCGTGTAGTTCACTAAAAATAACACAACAATACGAACCTATTGAGTACTCCTGCCCTGAGAGCAGCGTGTAGTTCACTAAAAATAACACAACAATACAAACCTATTGAGTACTCCTGCCCTGAGAGCAGCGTGTATAGTTCACTAAAAATAAAACAGCGATTAGAGTCCACAGAGTGATCCTGCTTTGAGATCAGCACTAGGGCGGGAGATGTATAATTTTGACCGATTAAATGTCGCGAAGATCTAAACGAGCTCTGTTGTTGCATATATCAGCTCCACAGACAGCGGGGCATGGTGATTCTTTGCATTTTTCATGTTCCCCAATTATCTTAGTAAACTTTTTGAGAGTGTTTATCTCTGAATTTTAACAAAATATACCCTAAATTCACTTACCTTACAATAAACGCAATCAATCTCCCACGAAGTCTAACCAATGTATCTGATTTTGTCCGAACTTTTCCCTCCACATTTCCAAACGCCTTGGCCCCGCCTCTGCTTCAATTTCATTGGTTGAATCTGTGAACCAATCATTTTCCTTTCTGCCCTCAGAACATGTTTGAGTAAGTAAAACTCCCATCTGCATCAGGAAGCTGCTGATACAAAGGGAATATGGCCCAGATTGTTTTTCTTTTTCTGCCCAATTCTGGTCTCACTGTCCTGAAAAAAAAAAAAATATATATATATACCGTAAGCTTGAGAATACAGTCAAGCAAAGCCGATTCAAACACTTGTGAGAGCTTCACAAGGAGAGAACTGAAGCTGGAGTCAGTGCATCAAGAGTCACCACGCTCAGACGTCTTCAGGAAAAGGGCTACCAAGCCACTTCTGAACCAGAGACAACGTCAGAAGCATCTTACCTGGGCTGTGGAGAAAAAGAACTGGACTGTTGCTCAGTGGTCCAAAGTCCTCTTTTCAGATGAAAGTAAATTTTACATTTCATTTGGAAATCAAGGTCCCAGAGTCTGAAGGAAGAGTGGAGAGGCACAGAATCCATGTTGCTTGAAGTCCAGTGTGAAGTTTCCACAGTCAGTGATGATTTGGGCTGCCATGTCATCTGCTGGTGTTGGTCCACTGTGTTTTCTGATGTCCACAGTCAACGCAGCCATCTACCAGGAAATTTTAGAGCACTTCATGCTTCCTTCTGTTGGAGATGCTGATTTCATTTTCCAGCAGGACTTGGCACCTGCCCACACTGCCAAAGGTACCAAAAGCTGGTTCAATGACCATAGTGTTACTGTGCTTGATTGGCCAGCAAACTCGCCTGACCTGAACCCCATAGAGAATCTATGGGGTATTGTCAAGAGGAAGATGAGAGACACCAGACCCAACAATGCAGATGAGCTGAAGGCCACTGTCAGAGCAACCTGGGCTCTCATAACACCTGAGCAGTGCCACAGACTGATCGACTCCATGCCACGCCGCATTGCTGCAGTAATTCAGGCAAAAGGAGCCCCAACTAAGTATTGAGTGCTGTACATGCTCATACTTTTCATTTTCATACTTTTCAGTTGGTCAAGATTTCTAAAAATCCTTTCTTTGTATTGGTCTTAAGTAATATTCTAATATTTTGATATACTGATTTTTGACTTTCATGAGCTGTAAGCTCTAATCATCAAAATTAAAAGAAATAAACATTTGAAATATATCAGTCTGTGTGTAATGAATGAATATAATATACAAGTTTCACTTTTTGAATGGAATTAGTGAAATAAATCAACTTTTTGATGATATTCTAATTATATGACCAGCACCTGTATAAGCAGGAGCCCAAGACCCACTCCAAGCACTTTCAGACATTTAGCCTGGGTAGATTACCACGTCTGTAAGAAATATATATATAAAACTAAATGGGGGTCTTCCATTTATGTCTTTTCTTTACACTAGTGCCACACCTCCGCTCTGTTGCTGTGACTCTCAGGATTGTAGCGCGTTCTCAGTGTTTTGCTGGTAGACGGCTGATTTCATGAGCGAGGTAAGCTCTCCGCGAAGCGCTCGCCCAAGTGGAAGAATGCGCTGTTGCTGCCAGATCTCGACTGCTGAAAATTACATTGTGTTTGATGCAAAACTAACCCGACAAAATCACATGAAAAAAAAAAAAAAACACCCATCATAACTATATTTTCATGATTTCTCAAGCAAAGCAAATTTTGAAAGTCCACTAAAAACATATCTGGTCATAGACAGTGTTGAAGACGTTATTGTCAACATGCCTAAGTAGTAAATAAATAAATAAAAGTTTATAAAAATGTATATAAAATTTGAAATAATAACAAACATCAGGAAAAAAATAGGAAACAATACCTTTATTTTCCGTATACTTGTGTCGCTTACAGTTAAAGTCCTTCTGTGATTTTATTGTTGTTTGCAACGTTACTTGGCAATATTTTAAAGATATTATTATTATTATTTTTTTTGGTATTTTGCTTGGTCTATTATTGTCATCTGGGTGGGAGTTTTAACTCCTATTCACTGGGAATTAAAAAAAAAAAAAAGGTTGGTTTGTAGAAAAAAAAATGCAGAGACATATAGACCAGGGGAATCCCCCATCTCCCCACGCTCAGAATATTACGTATCATAACCTGTAAACGTTATTTGGCGGGTTTACTTGGAAAATCAGCTGTTTTCTAGCATTCGAATAACTGTGGATAAATCTTAAAGGACAGAAGAAGGTAGGAATGTGCATACTTTTAAATCGACACCTGCCACGTGTTTTCCTCTTTGAGTGTGTCCTAAAAGCGATGATTGGGGGGGGATCTTAATCTTAGCACCCAGCATACCCGGTTAAAAAAAGTCACCGCTCGCCACTTATATATATATATATATATATACATATATAAACTTAAATGTGTGGGTACAGAGCATTATTATTGTTATTTGCAAGCAAGTTGTATTCAACAAATCAGTTATAATCATTTTTTCTTAGACTACTCTATTTTCAGCTACATACAGTTTAAACCAGGAGTGCCCAGTCCTGTTCCTGAAGATCTACCTTCCTGCAGAGTTCAGCTCCAATCCTGATCCAACACACCTGTCTGTAAAGTGCTCTTGATGATCTTAATTATCTTAATTAACCAGCGGACCAGTCTTATTGCACAGCATCTGAAATGTAGTTAAGGTCATTCTTAAATACCCAAGCAAAGTATAGTCATACAGATGAGAGTAGCGCATAGTACACTAAAAGTAACAGTAATATGAATATTGAATACTCCTGCCCTGAGAGCAGCGCATAGTTCAGTAAAAAATACTGAAAAATACTTGGTTTCACAGACAGCGCAGTAGTATTGGAAAAGCATGTTTTACTCCAGTTACCTCATTAGCAGATTTGATGCGATCGACTGATCTGAAGACTTGATTCATTAGACTGGAGCAGTCTAATGAAAATGCATACAATATGATATATTTAGTCAATGATTATTTGTTCTGTGCATCTTTGTTCACTAATTATCTCACTAAACGTTAGAGATGTTTATTTTTGTCATGAAAATACATGGTAAATGCACTTACCTTTTTATAAATGCCTCCCACGAAGCGTCAGTAACGTATCTGTCTGAAGCATTTCCTCCACACGTCCAAATTCCTCTGCTTCAATTTCATTGGTTGAATCTGTGAACCAATCATTTTCCTTTCTGCCCTCAGAACATGTTTAAGTAAGTAAAACTCCCATCTGCCTTCCTGATGAGGTAAATTAAAAAAAAGAAAAATAATTGGTTTCTATTACAATTCATATTTGTACAACTTTATTGACTTTTGCCAAGGTATTTTTGTCATGTTATATGTTTTCTATGAATTAGTTGTAGTATTTCTTAGATATATAGAGTAGATATATAGAGAGTAGTATGGCAGTTATATTTCAATGAAGTGCAGATGGTTTACCAAAAACTAAAATGTACTGTATATTTATCTTATTCAATATGCACTGGTAACTAAACAGAGAAAATATCCGTTTTCTGTATATTATTCATAATTGTTTCTGTCTATAGTCCTGGAGAATTGACAAATGCACTGTATGCTGCATTGTAGATTCAAGAAACTACTTTTTTTTAATTTACATTTTCACATGCTTATAATGACAACAAACATGTCATTGACTGTGACTGTTTCATGTAGTTTTTCTTCTCTTTGCAGAATAATATTCTTGAAAAAGCAGAAGCCATCATTGGTCCATACTTGGAGTAAGGGAATCTCTGGACTTTCTTTGTAAATTCCTCTAGATTTAGTTGAGAACCTTGTTGATATATGAAGTGCCCATATTACCCACCCCCACCCCCAAATATTACCTTTCATGCATTGTAAAATAGTTGTTTGTAAATGTAAAAGGTCTGCAAAGGTTTAAAGATCAAATTGCATGATGAATAGAGTTTTGTCTCCTAAAAGTAAGAAATGTTTCTGAACTGCTGTGCTAAAATGCATGTCAGAAACTCCAGTCTCACTTCCTGTTAGCAATTACCTGTTAGGTTTGTTTGCATAATGCCAGCCTATGGACTTCATCGGCTGTCCCTCAAACCAGAGTCCTGCACGCGGGCGGGTACCTGTATTGTATTGACATTGATTGACAGCTGTAGGTCTAGTGATTATATTAAAGAGAGCGCTCTTTGCTGGCTTTTCTGTAGTTAATCTATTCACAGTTTGAATAAAAGCTTTAGTCTGTTTCTCATTCTAAAATAGGCCTAACACTGTTCTGTCAGCTTATTTAATGCAATGTTTAATTAACTGAAAAAATGCTTAAGGCTTCTTAATGTGTGCTAATAAAAACGTTAACAATTATTTTATATTTTTGTCAAATTGTTAAAATTTTGTTAAAATAGAGGGTTGTGTTCCAAAAGATTTTGCTATGATTTCGAAATTAATAATTAGAAATGTAAAACTGGCTACTGAAATTTCAGAATCATTATCGTTATTTTTACTTATTATTATTATTATTTTTTTTTTTTAAATAAAACTCTTTAGTGTTTCATATTTATTATGTTGCCTCTGTGTCTGTGATTAGCCTATAGGAGCCCTCCAAAAATCTCTCACCAGTGGAAATTTTAAAATAGTACATAATTCGTCGTCAAAACTCAAGTCCGACGTTTGGGAGAAATTTGGAGTAATTACTGATAGTGAAAATAACCTCGTAGTGGGCTTCGCTGCATGTAGAACTTGTCTTAAAGTCTTAACTTATGAAAGCCGCAAGACTGGGACATCGTCACTGAGGAAACACGTCGACAGCTGTGGCATTTCAAAAACTAGTGGTACCATCGACCATTACCCTACCAGGAATACAGAGCTAAAGGTGCCGCAACGAGAAGACAAGGATGCTGTGACACAGTTAGCTGTTAACTTTGTGTGCAGTGACATCAGGTCTTTCGAAACAGTACATGGTGATGGGTTCTGTAAATTGGCACAAGGCTTGATTGACATTGGTGCTCGGGCCGGCCGTGTGGACGCTACTCAACTCTTGCCTAACCCAACAACTGTCTCTCGCAGAGTAAGCAAATATGCAGAAGATGTTCGTCAAGAAATAATTCCAGAATTGCGAATGCAGCTTAGTGAAAGCAATGGAGCAGTCACTCTCGATATGTGGACGGATGATTATAGGAAAACTGGCTATCTCTGCGTAACTCTGCACTATATCAACAGCAAGTGGGAGTTAATTGAGCGAGTGCTCTGCATGTCCCATTGGAATAACGAACTACGCAAAACAGCAGACAATATTAAGGCAGCCATCATCAATGCATTACATAAATTCGGCCTTGATGATTTTTTTGCGAAAATGGTGTATGTGACGGACAGAGGGGCAAATTTAGTTGCAGCCCTTCGTTCTGTTACGCGGTTGAGTTGCTCTGCACACATTTTAAACACAGTCTTGTCCACGACGCTATCAAAAACATCTGAGGACGACGTGTTTGGTGAAGAAGTGACCACTCTCATCGACTTGGCCAAATCCTTGGTCACCTACTTCAAACAGACAAACCTCCAGAATCGCCTCAAAAGAACACTTAAAGCATCTGTGGAGACACGCTGGAATTCAGTGCACACGATGCTGGAGTCTATTAGTAGTCAGTATGAGGACATCCGCAGGCTTCTGGAAGAACGAGGAGAAGTAGCCCGCCTAACAAACTTGAATGAAGAAGCGCTGACTAGCATTGTCACATTTTTGGAGCGATTCAGGGAAGCCACCAAAGCCTTGGAAGCATCAAAAACTGTGACTCTTCACTTGGCTATTGTGTGGTTTAACCGTATAATACGCCACTTACAACGCTCTTCCACAGACAGCATGACAGTTTCTGCACTGAAGGAAAAATGCCTCAACATTATGCGTACAAAATTCGAAATTCATCCCCTACACAAACTGGCCATGTTTCTACATCCCAAACTAAAAAGTCTGAAGCTACTTGAAGACAGAAGTGAAGTGACAAGTGTGCACATGCATGTGCGACGTCTTGTGAAAGGTGAGTGACTATATTAAAAATAATGATTAATTTTAAACATTTCTTTTGCGAGGAAACAAATTGGCCATTAAGCCTAACAGACTACCAGCATTTGCACAATAGACAATAAACTACAGAAAATATTTAATGTCGTTTCTCACTGTGGACTGGATAATTGTTCTCAAGTTTTCGTATTTCGTATTATTTTCTTTTGTCTAGAATTGAAGGATAAGCGTGAGAATCCTGAGTAGCGTGTGTGCTCCCCACCACCTGAAAAGAGGCTTCGACAAGCATCAGATACTTTATCAGATGTGGAAGACTCGGGTGACGAAACGCTCCACCCTCAGTGCCAGGACAAAGTAACTGCGTATATTGACTACAAGACACCAAGGGATGACTCTTTTGATGTGCTGACGTGGTGGAAGGAGCATGCCATTTTATTCCCCACCTTGGCTGAGATCGCAAGATCTATTCTTGCCATCCCGGCATCAAGCGCCGCAAGCGAGAGAGACTTCTCCTGCGCTGGATTTGTAATTCAGGAGCGGAGGAGTCAGCTGAAACCATCAACAGTTGATGACATTCTGTTCTTGCATAGCAACCTTAAGCACCGTGTGTAATTTCTTTCTTTTTCTTTCTTTCTTTCGTTCTTACTTTCTCTCTCTCTTCCTCGACACTGCTGCCAATCCTACATATTTTTATGCAGAATAAAGTTGACTGTTTTATAGTTTATGACGGAAAAGTTCATATTTGACTAATCTAAGCCTTTTAGACCTGTTTAAAATAGATTGGTCACATGTACGCAATAGTTTTATATTGTTTTTACATGTTGGATGTTGTGCGCTCTCTCTCTCTCAGTCTCTCTCTCTCTCTCTCGACACTGCTGCCAGTCCTACATATTTTTATGCAGTCTATAAAGTTAATTGTTTTTATAGGTTATGAAGGAAAAACTCATATTTGGCTTGTTAATCTAAGCCCTTTAGACTTGTTTACAATAGATTGTTCACATACGTGTAATGGACTGAAAATTGAGGAATACTGGGTACCCCAAAATTATTATTATTTTTTTTTATTTTCTTCTCCTCCTCCATCAGATTTATTCTTTAAGAGACTCTTTAAAAAGGTGTTCTAATGTTACATGAGTTAAGTGTGTTTTCTGTAAAATGCCTGTAGGTGGCGCATTACACTAGAACGATGAGGGATTTACACTCTGGTCAAAGGGCAAAGCGCCAGAACGCTGCAGATTCTAATCTGTGTGTATCTCATCATTTCCTACAGGTATGTAAAATGGGTTTTATAGACCAATGTCTATCAATATTGAAACTTAAGAGGTTCATAAATGTTCAGAGATTATGTTTGTACTGAAAACTGTGATTGTTGAGTTTTAAAAGGATTACTTTATTTGCGATTCAGTCGATGTAATTCCTTGCCAAGTAAACAGAGTTAAAAACTCAAGATACTATTCAAAATTATAAGTGTAATTAAGAGATGTGAAACAGTCTTACTATATTCCTTGTGCAATAATGACAGATTTACCAGATTGAGCGGGACGATGTGCTATATTGAGTTTAGTCACTCCATTTTGGTTATGTGGGAAAGTTGAAATATAAAATGGTGGTTTTCTCTAAAATGTACACTCTTAAGGGGTGAAACATCATATCTGCATCAATTAAAACTGTTGATTCTCATTAATTGTTTATTCCATCAAATTGATTGTGTTGTTGCATTGTAGCGATTCTCATTTCTCGTTGTATAGAACTTCACTATATCTAAAATAGACAGAGTGAAAAGTTCAAGACAAACTGAAGTGTTGAGTGAACACATAGTGATGTAAGAGACAAGACACGTGTTTAGCTGTATCCAGATGTTTATTGTTGCTTAAAAATGTACAACCAAAGAAAGGTTCAAATGTATTACATTTGTAGACTTAAGGGACATAAATTTAAATGCTGTGAATTGAATTGTCCAGAAAGCATGACCTGTGAAACAATAATGTTAATAGTTGATTTCAAAAGTGTTATATTTGCCTGTTATTTGCAAGAAAAGAGAAAAAAAGGGAAAAGCCATTAAAGAAAGCGCCAGAACGCTGCAGATTCTAATCTGTGTGTATCTCATCATTTCCTACAGTTACTAGCACTCATCTCTCCCTGTTTGAGACCGGTGTTATGGATCAACTGGGGATCGTGTTAACTGGGGACGTGCGCGTGCACGCTAATAGTTTTACCTGAGTTTCCAGCAGATGTTGGACCTCCACAGATTCGTCACAGGGAATTTTCAACGGAACAGATTTTAAAGCTTTCCACATTATTTGTGAATGTTTGTATCATTATTGGACTCTGTTGTTCCCCTGTCGATGTCCCAATGTATCTGAGGCGGTTTAAGGGAGGTTTTAATGCGTTTTCATGTCGCGTCTCAGACCACGCCCAGATTAATTTGTTTAGGCTACCTTCGTTTCAACAGATTTTTTTTTTCTAATGACAGTTGTAAATTAAATAAGGTGTTTACTTAAATGAATTTGAGCATCAATATTGCTGTGGTCAAAGGAATGTCAAGCATTTCATTTTCTTTCTTTTTTTATATTGCTAAAGAATGAGTGATAAACAAGCTATAGTTTTGCATTATGCATATAATTTTGAATTGGTGACAGATAAATTGCAGTGAATAATCCTGAATAGGGAATGTTCAACAAACGTATATTCATAGTTAGGTGTTGAAGCTAAATCATACACACACACACACACACACAAAAACACTTTTAACAATACATAGCTTCAAAGCAGCTTTATATAAAATGCTTTTTTTTTTCTATGTCAGAAATTACTGTCAATGTAATGTCCATATTGCAGAAATGTACAATTTTATAATAGAGGTCTGTCAAGTCAAGTGAGGTCACCTTTATTTATATAGCGCTTTATACAATACAGGTTGTGTCCAAATAGCTTCACAGTGTTAAATACTGAAATAGTGTGTCAATAATGCAAACAAAGTTCAATTCTGCTGTAAAGCAGCTTTAAAATGAGGACAATAGTAAACAGTCAGTTTCTCAGTTAAAGTCAGTTCATCGTTGATTCAGTGAAGTCATGCTCTGACTCAGTTCAGTTGTGCTGATGGCTGAGGTGAAGAGGTCTTCGCAGGGGATCTGTCTGTAGGGCACATCTACAGTTGACATGGTCTCCACTGACATTCAGAGCTGTTGTGGTCTTCTCTAGGTGCTGATCCACCATCTGGATCTGGGTAGTTAACATCATTCAGTTGAGCACAAACATGTTTAGGCAATGATTTACATATTGTGATCATAATGATTACAATATAAGGATAATTGTGCAGTTTTGCATGTTGATTCTTAGGATCATATTTTTTTTTGCAGTGGTTATCATCTCTTCACAGGTGTTAGGGTGATCTAAAATAGTCACAAAGGCTGAATCCAAATGTTAGTGAGGTTGTTACCTGAAATGAAGATAACTGGCATAATTCAAAGTTATATATATAAAGAGGCCCACACTCATTATTTATGCAACTGACAGACTTTTGTGTCATATTTTTAGTTCAAGAAGTCTGCAATAAAGTAAATATTGAAGGTTTTCCTATTCTAATTAATGTTTGGGAGAGAGGTATCATATTCGTGTAAGATGCCAAATGAGGTTAGTGATGTATACGGTCTTTTGCAATATTAGCCATAGATATAATAATAATTCATCATCACAGCATCATATGTTCTGCCTGTGTCAGTCTTGAAAAAGTTGTGGGTGCCGAGTGATTGTCACATGGAAACTAGAAAAAGAAGCTATGAGGCAGTAAGAAAGATCCTACAGCATGGTTCACTTTTAATAAACACCTGTCAAACACTTTGCCACCTTAAAAATATACAGTAAACATGCCATACATGTGACATATATCGCTCATTCAAATTGTGGAAAAATGCCTTCCTGTGTTCATCACACATACTTAAAGAGTTTGGCTTTGATGCACTGCACATAACATGTTTTCTATGGTTGGAAACACTAGTAGTCTGGCAAGAGACCAGTAGGCCTATATGTAAAATGAAAAGCAGGAGTCATGAACTTAGAATTTACTTTAAACAAAGTGATCTCTACATGTTCAGTGAAAAACAACAGATTCACAACATTTATATTCAAGCACCTAACTGAGCATAATGTACAGTACAATACAGACACACTATTAAGCATATATAAAATGAAGTTAATTTAATTGATTATATGATTATAAGAAACTGAGTGCAGAGTTCTAAGCCAATGCAAAATGTTGATTTCAAATCAGTCATAAATCCAGGATGAAACTTTATGTCCAGGGAAGAGGATAGAGCGGCACCATAGTTGACTGTACAAGCAAGAAATCTCAGATAATAAAATTAGCAGAGTAAAATCATACAAACTCAAACCAAGCCAAAGTAGCCCATCTCTGTTTTTTTTTTCATGATCTCTCTCTCTCTCTCTCTCTCTCTCTCTAGAATCACTCAGAAAATAAATAATTTGATTAAGAACAATAGCAAACTCAATGAACAGGCTTGTCAATAAAAAATTAAAGGACTTTGCAATTCATGTTTGCTTTAGGTAGCCTAGCTACTGCTAATTTTAACAATCTATATCTGTTATTTAGAACACATGACAGCACACTACAGACACAATGTGATACAGTAGGCTAATATTGAAAAGAAAATACTTACATTTTTTACTTCATGTTTGATCATCCATTGAAACAAATGTCCCGTGTTAACGTGGGCGTGGTTGTGAGCGTGAGGTCGGAGCATGGTAAACTTCCCTAAAACCGCGTGACATACGCAGGTACGGACACCGCGGAATCAAAACACTTTATTATGCATGATGCCAATGTATACAACTGTTGAAAACGATTTTTAATCTATGACCCGTGGAATATCGCAGTGACGAATCTGTCGCCGTCTAACATCTGCTGGAAATCCAGGTAAACATACTTGCGTGCACGCGCACATCCCCAGTTAACACCATCCCCAGTTGATCCATAACACCGGTAACATACGCAATAGTTTTACACGTTGAATGTTGCTTTCTCTCTCTGTTAACTTGTTGGGCTGCGTGTGTTAAATGTTATTATTAATTTTTAAACGCATTAACTCAGAACGACTTGTTAATTGCTTGTTACATTAAAAATAAAATAAAGGTATTTTGTCTGCCTTATGTAGATTTAATGCGGGTGCAGTTCGGGTCGCGGTTTTTATGTCAAACGGGTCGGGTTCGGAGTTAAATTAGTGTCGCTGTCGGATAACGGGTCGGGTATTCGGTTAACTACTGCGGGTGCGGGTTTATGAAACAGGACCCGTGCAGGACTCTGCCTCAAACGTCTAATCTGGTCTTATGATCTTACTAGTAATTATATTTGTTTACATTGCTACATTTCAGATGCTGTGAAGTGAGCTGGTCAGTAATGTAATGTTCCTGGTATGCAAGTTTGCTCCACAAAATAAAGTGGTCCGGGAAATATATGAAAATGAGGATGTTCATGATTCAATATCCAAAACTAAACCCTTCAGGTAAAATAAATTTCTTTTTGTTTATATAACTTATTTTTTCATGACTGTCAGTGTAAATTGAAACCAGATTCATTATGCATTTCAAATGCAGGAAGATATTGCAAACATGTTTGGAGACTTTGAGAAGATATCTGGCAAGGCGACCTATGGCCTGGTTTAAAGGGAGCACATTCAAACTACAGCAGTTTAATGATACACCTGCTATACCTTTTTGTTGTGAAATGTTCCTGTGTATTATACATGCATTTAATTCTCTGGATTTGTTTGTAATTGTATAAAAATCATAATTATACTTTATTATTTTATTGTAATATTGGACTTGTAAACTGATTATTTTCGATCAACATTTCTTTCATTTTGTTCTTACACAAACATTCTGTACAACAGACATTAAATGAAACAACATTAACAGCACAGAGGGGAAAAAAAGGCTTTTGTTTTTAAATTACAAGTCTTAATTTCTCTGCACTAGACTTTAAGTGGTTGCACATACTGTAGATTGACACTGGATCATTTGCAATCACATTTATGCATCAGCAAGTCAACTCTGAGAGAAGTTCTATCAGACAGTAATTGTTTCACGTGTGAACATATGTAACAATGTATTTACATGGCACCTCAGTGATAACTCATGGATGTGATGCTTTATTCACAGTGGAAAAGCAAGATGTGTGATCATATGAACCTAGGAATGCACTGCTGACAGTCTTATGGTTATCTGCTATAAATAAAATGTCATATGCTTGGAATAAATAAATTTAAATGGAATAATATACTATTCATTATTTATTTAAATCTCTGTGTAACCTCCTCTAAAGGGTAAGTACACACCAAGTTTGGATACTCAACTTAGGGTCACTGAATTATAATATAGTGAATGGTACAACCAGAAGTCATTTGTAACTACACAAATTACCATTTCACATGAATTGTATTGATGTAACAAATATAGAAACAATTGTCGTCACCAAAACATTAATAAAGTGTGGTGCGCAATCAGTGTATGTGTTTGTCTCTTTTTTTCCTCAGTCCAGTCTTTCAGATGACCGAAAAAAATATTTCCTTCTGTGGAAAACAGTTCTGTCTTTTGGTCCAAAAGAGTGAAGCAAAAATAATTAAAAAAATTTCAACAAAAAAATGTTGTATCCAATCCCAATCCGGAATTTCAGAGAAAGGGAAAAAATGCATTCAAGAGTCCGCTGAGATCCTACCGCACAGTGTTATCACATGAGACATCACGCAGCAATCAATGACTACGTTTACATGGACATCAATACTCCTCTTTTAATACGATTAAGACAATACTCTGATCAAGAATCTACCATGTAAACAGATTTTTGATGACCTTAATCCGGCTAAAGTCATAATCAAAGTAAACACAAATCGAATTAAGACATGTGGAGTATTCCTATTTTAGTCGCATTATTGAAGGGCAGTACAGACATGTAAACACCTTAATCAAACTATTACCGTCGTGTAGGACTTTTCGCAGCATTTTGCGACAAGATACACACACGGCAGCGATCAACCGTTTGACGGCAAATAAAAGAGCTTCAACACTGCCGTCGTCTGTGCACGCACAAATAATTAACTGCACTTGAAGCTTTCATAAAATTAAAAATGAAACACCCAAAACTGTTAAGTTTCATGATGGCATCATCACGAAGACAAACTATATGTTTATATGTGAAACTATGGAGGAGACGTCGGATAGCGTCGCGTGGTTATGTACTATAACATGTAAAACGGGAACATGAAAGGATTATTCTAAAAGCAACTCATGTAAACACCTCAATCATAATATTGTCTTATTCAGAATAAGGTAAATAATTAGATTACTGATGTCCATGTAAACGTAGTCAATGACTCCATGGATCCAACGATCAATGGTGCTTGGCTCGCCATCTTCCCTCCGGAAGAATTCAATTGCATACAAAACCGAGATTCAAGTTCACAATCGACGAAATACAGCTTCAAATCCAATGGTTCAGGTGTCAAATCTCAAAAAATCTTTTAGAGTTTATACCAGTTTACAATTTATGTAAATACAATGCGGTTAAAGAGTAATCGATTCAAACTTCCCTGCATCATCACTCTTCTTCTTGAAATTTATTGGCGGTTGACAAACAACAAAATGGTGTATTTCCGCCTTACTACCTTCCCCCCCCTTTTTTTTTATATATATTCTCTCCCACAAATTTGTTATTCATTTCTCAAGTTATTTTGTAATATATCTCTCAGTTTCAATTGCATTTTTATTTTTTCTAAATTTTGCATTAGAATCTGTCTTTCAGTTTCGTATTTCTGACAGTACAAAATAACATGTTCCACTGATTCTTCTGGCCCACAAAATTCACACCTTCCTGTATCATGTTTACCCATTTTATAAAGTGTACCATTTAATCTTGTGTGTCCAAATCTCATCCTTGATATTACTATTTCATCTCTCCCACTTTCCTTTGAATTCTGTAAAACCATCAACCTTTTTTCTCCTTATCCCATTGTTTTTGCCACCTTTCCTTCAGTCTTTTCTTAATAATACTCTTGATTTCACTGTTACTTAGATTAACAATTAAGTCAATGTCATTGTTTTTAACTGCTTCTTTTGCTTCTTTATCTGCAGTTTCATTTCCTTGGATACCAATATGTGCAGGCACCCATAAAAATACCACTGTAATACCCATCATTTGAATTCTGTATAACGTTTGCATTATTTCCATTAAAATGTCTGGTCTACTTTCCGAATGACTGTATAATAAACTAGCCAATGATGCACGTGAATCTGAACAAATAACTGATTTCAAAGGTCTTATCTCTTCTATCCACTGTATTACTAATAACAGTGCAATCATTTCTCCTGAATAAACAGATATTTCATCACTCTCTACCAATAGTCACTCTCATCACCCAAGAAAGAGAGGCGGAGCTTCATGCTTTTTTTTCTTTCCACCAATAGCAAATTTCCAATTACTAACACACTCTAGTTACCAGGCAGATTCTCTGATATCAGATTTCACAGACCAAGGTGACTTAAAGGCACAATTAATGATAATGAGTTCATACATATATGCCACAACATCATTCTTTTTTTTTTTTTATAGGGATTTTGCATAAGGGTTACATCTGGTTTAAAAATAGGAAAATAGACCCATTATAGTTGAAATGGTTTTCTTAAATTTTATCTCTCAAAATGATGGGTGTCGTAAAAATGTGGAGATTAGCAGAAATAAGTTAATGCAACCTCTTATTTACATGAGGTAAACAAAGCTGCTTGGTTTACATTTTTTATGTATGTAATTGTAGGCCTATACCTATTTTAAAGTTGTATTGTATACCTGTTACTGCCATAATGACCCATTTCAAATGTTTACGTGCTTACGTAAGAGCATTTTTGTTCATCACTGCACGCAATCGTTATGGTGGAACAGTTATGAAATATTGTTCTTGTAAATACCTCCTAGCATTTCAGTATTTTTTTTCAGTAATTAATATGCATGCAAAATACAACAGTTTGTAACAGAAGTGGCTGGACACAGATGGTAAGTAAATGTATAAGATGTTTATTGCAGAAGAGTCAATGGAAAAACAGGCAGGAGGATGAACAGGTGAGTATAACAGTCTTTAGAGATCTTCCTTGGAAATCGGAGCAGAGAATAACTGAATCTTGTCTTACAGGGATCCAGGAGAACAGGAGACACGTAGGAGGAGCACACACCTCAGTATGCTGGAGACTGAGGAGAACTAGGAGACGAGGAGAACTACGGAAGAACACAGGAGTTAAGTCACAGATAAGTATAACAGAATGCTGTCTTAAGACTTTGTGAGTACGAGACCGCACAAATGTGCTGACTGAGGTGTGTGCTTTTGTACTGGCCGATGATGAAGTGAATGAATGTGTGACAGGTGTTGGTGCTCAGGTGATAGTGATTGGGTGGCGGTGGAGCCTGGCCGTTCTGTGACACAGTTAGTATATCATGTTAAACGGTGGTCAAAAGGAATTTAAACAGTTAATTTTGAATAAATTCCTTCTTCTCAGAGATGTGGATTTGGACAGCAATTAAATTACCACATGACCTTGTTAATTCGGCCGGGGATTTTTACAGGGATGGTGGGAGAAAAACACTGACATTCTGGATTCGGATGGCAATAAAATCACAGACTAACCCCTGTAAATGTTGAAAATTGCTTACGTCCTCACGAGAACCAATTACCGTCTGAATCTGGCTATTATGTGTTTTTATCACGTGGAACCAAACATACACCATTTTTCTTACATCTCCATTTTTGCACCATTTTGGATTCGGCAGCATCAGATGCCTCTTCAGTGTTAGCTCCTTTGATTTGTCCAGTTTCTGCCAGCTCCTCCAGGTAACTGAAGAATAAAATTAAAGATCAATCAATATTACAGTAACTGTCTACTGATTTCTAAATGTAATGATTTAAAAAAAAAAAAACTAAAGAACATTTGAATACCCTTAAAAATATGCATAAATTTACTAGACTAAAACTAGTAAAAAATAAACAGGAAAATTATGCCAAAATATCAATACTATATAGAACAAATATGCCCTGCCTGCCCTGAGAGCAGCACATAGTTCAGTAAAAATAACAGTAATATGAATATTGAGTACTCCTGCCTGACAGCAGTGCTAATGCTAATGCTAACGCTAACTGACTGATGAAATGTCACAGAGATTTAAATGAATTCTGTTGTCACTCTTATCGGTTTCACAGACAGCGCGGTAGTATCGGAAAAGCATGTTATACTACAGTTACCTCATTAGTAGCTTTGGTGCGATCGACTGATGAAGCAGTCTAATGAAAATGCATACTATATGATATTTTTAGTTAATGATTATTTGTTCTGTGCATCTTTGTTCGCTAATTATCTCACTAAACGTTAGAGATGTTTATTTTTTCCTGAAAATACATGGTAAATTCACTCACCTTGCAATAAACACCTCCCACGAAGCTTCAATAACGTCTGAAGTATTCCCTCCACATATCCAAATTTCCTGACCCCGCCTCTGCTTCAATTTCATTGGTTGAATCTGTGAACCAATCATTTTCCTTTCTGCCCTCAGAACATGTTTGAGTAAGTAAAACTCCAATCTGCTAAACAGCATCTGAAAACCTCTATGAATATCCGTACTGCACGACAGGCCCGGTTCTAAGAAGCACCCTCAAACGAAATTAAAAGCACCCTTAGTTAAAGCTGTACCCTATTAGCTTATTATCCAGTGCTTTACGGTTTGCGCTCTGGGGATCAGTTTCCATTTCAACGTGTTTTTGCAACATTGAGCAATGTAGCTAATCACAGACATATCTGTTGATTTCTTGAATCAGAGACGGTTAAGTCAGAAACTATTCACTGCTCAAATCGCCGGAGTTTTTGTTCAGGTTTTGTGTTCAGCACGAATCATCTCATTATAACAAAGTGCTGACGCAATGTAAATAAGAGTTTTGTCATGCAATTATCAATTATATTGATAATAACGTATCTTTGTGAGATCGCAATGAACTAAGATGAGAGCTTTTTAGTGATTATGAACAGAGCGTTCTTTGCGCCATAGCAACGGATGCCATTAATATATAGTTAGAGCACCCTCACTAATTTAAGAAGCACCCTGAGTGATTTGAATCTGGAGCCGGGCCTGCTGCACAGTAAGGTTAACATGAGATAAAAAGTCAGCACAATTTTTTTCATGATGGTTTACATAAATTTTGCATTACCTCTGTACCTCTAATTGTATATTTATTATTATTTTTTAATCAATTATGCTTAATTATGCTGAAGATCGAGAAGAGATGCTTTTAGTCCTTTTTGTTTTATTCTGCTATTCAGACCTTAAACATTTCATTATCTTGATATGCTAAATTGGACAGTCCCATCTGCACTGTAACAGACAATATAATATGAATAATGTATTTTCAATTCTAAATTAGCTGACATCTGTTACAGTTAATTGACATCAAGTAAAGAAGTAAAAATAATACAATATAATGATACAATATTAATTTTGACCCATCTTAAAGTATAGCTAACAAAACGTATACAGTGGGTACGGAAAGTATTCAGACCCCCTTAAATTTTTCACTCTTTGTTATATTGCAGCCATTTGCTAAAATTATTTAAGTTCATTTTTTTTCCTCATTAAATGTACACACAGCACCCCATATTGACAGAAAAACACAGAATTGTTGACATTTTTGCAGATTAATTAAAAAAGAAAAACTGAAATATCACATGGTCTTAAGTATTCAGACCCTTTGCTGTGACACTCATATATTTAACTCAGGTGCGGTCCATTTCTTCTAATCATCCTTGAGATGGTTCTACACCTTCATTTGAGTCCAGCTGTGTTTGATTATACTTATTGGACTTGATTAGGAAAGCCACACACCTGTCTATATAAGACCTTGCAGCTCACAGTGCATGTCAGAGCAAATGAGAATCATGAGGTCAAAGGAACTGCCTGAAGAGCTCAGAGACAGAATTGTGGCAAGGCACAGATCTGGCCAAGGTTACAAAAAAATTTCTGCTGCACTTAAGGTTCCTAAGAGCACGTTTGGGACGACCAGAACCCTTCCTAGAGCAGGCCGTCCGGCCAAACTGAGCTATCGGGGGAGAAGAGCCTTGGTGAGAGAGGTAAAGAAGAACCCAAAGATCACTGTGGCTGAGCTCCAGAGACGCAGTCGGGAGATGGGAGAAAGTTGTAGAAAGTCAACCATCACTGCAGCCCTCCACCAGTCAGGGCTTTATGGCAGAGTGGCCCGAAGGAAGCCTCTCCTCAGTGCAAGACACATGAAAGCCTGCATGGAGTTTGCTAAAAAACACCTGAAGGACTCCAAGATGGTGAGAAATAAGATTCTCTGGTCTGATGACACCAAGATAGAACTTTTTGACCTTAATTCTAAGCAGTATGTGTGGAGAAAACCAGGCACTGCTCATCACCTGTCCAATACAGTCCCAACAGTGAAGCATGGTGGTGGCAGCATCATGCTGTGGGGGTGTTTTTCAGCTGCAGGGACAGGACGACTGGTTGCAATCGAGGAAAAGATGAATGCGGCTAAGTACAGGGATATCCTGGACGAAAACCTTCTCCAGAGTGCTCAGGACCTCAGACTGGGCCAAAGGTTTACCTTCCAATAAGACAATAACCCTAAGCACACAGCTAAAATAACGAAGGAGTGGCTTCACAACAACTCCGTGACTGTTCTTGAATGGCCCAGCCAGAGCTCTGACTTAAACCCAATTGAGCATCTCTGGAGAGACCTAAAAATGGCTGTCCACCAACGTTTACCATCCAACCTGACAGAACTGGAGAGGATCTGCAAGGAGGAATGGCAGAGGATCCCCAAATCCAGGTGTGAAAAACTTGTTGCATCTTTCCCAAAAAGACTCATGGCTGTATTGGATCAAAAGGGTGCTTCTACTAAATACTGAGCAAAGGGTCTGAATACTTAGGACCATGTGATATTTCAGTTTTTCTTTTTTAATAAATCTGCAAAAATGTCAAAAATTCTGTGTTTTTCTGTCAATATGGGGTGCTGTGTGTACATTTAATGAGGAAAAAAATGAACTTAAATGATTTTAGCAAATGGCTGCAATATAACAAAGAGTGAAAAATTTAAGGGGGTCTGAATACTTTCCGTACACACTGTATATTCCCCAAAGCTTCTCTCATTGAAAATTTGCATTATCGCAATTAAATTCTGTGGTGATTTGATCTAAAGATGACAAATTAAATATTTGCAAAATGTAGAATGCGTTACATGCAGATTACATTAACCCTCTGGGGTCTGAGGGTGTTTTGGGGCCCTGGAGAAGTTTTGACATGCCCTGACATTTGTGCTTTTTTCAGTTGCTTATAAACATTTTAATGGCTAAAGTCTAAAAACACTGTATTCAGCACAAACTGGGCTACAATAATATGTGAGCAGCTTGTACGTACGTGATTGTGAAAACAACGTTTACGCATTGGTTAGAAAAAAACAAACATTTTAAAGTAACTGAAATAAGGCCATAAAACACATACAGAACATTTATGTCATATAAATTTTCCTTTTGCGCTTTTGAATGCATATGAATCGTGCACATGGCCGGTGTTATGCCTATTAGCATATATTAGCTTTTCAAACCCATTAATTATCTAAATTTCTATCATACGTATGCCTCATTTCTTTTTTACCAATAAAGCCATTTATGTGAACAAATATGATTAATCCTATCAATCACAACGTGAATTCAAGGCATTTTGAGGCTTTATAAAGAATCGATTTCCTCATTGATTTCACAGTTCTTCCAAAACTTCCGATATACTTTTAATATTGCTAATCTTTCATAAGTAATACATACATTAATTATTTAGTTGCAGCCTATCTTCAAGCTTTTTATATCGTATACGGATTATGACTGCGTGAATATATCCTTTAACGACTGCCAAGGAACAACAGAGTATGAATATGAAAGAACACGAGAGTTGATTCGTATATCGAAGGTAAATATTATAGGATTTTTACACAAATGTATTTTTAGCATTCTACATATACAGGAATATATGTAGTATATTAGTTATCCACAGTTCTATCCATGAAATAAAATGAATAACTGGGAAGTTTATTAAAGTCTGTGTAAAGCAATATTAAATGTGTGTGTTCTGAGTTTGTCAAGCCACAGGAAAATGTGTTATTAACCATCCAGCCAAATTTGAATGATAACACCCCAGCAAGTTAATAAAATAAGGTATCAAAGTCTTGAAAAAATAAGCAGTATTCTCTGCTCTAAAACGCTCCCCGTGTCCGCTAGCGGCGCTGAAATCATGCCCACTCCCAGAAAGCTCCCATCTCTCTTACAAAAACCGCTACAAGCTGAATGGGTGCTCCCTCTAGCAGCTTAATTTAAATAAGGAGACCGAGCTGTTTTGTAAATCATCGCAACCAGGTAATATGCGCATTTAACGTGACAAAGGCATAGGCTGTAGAAACTAACGGTAATGACAGTAACTCGCAATTGAGCATCGAACCACTGATGCTAATGCACTCAAGTTATTAGGTGTGTTCGACTTGAAGCGGTGCTGCGCAGAATGATCAGTGTATGACATCAAAGTACCGCGAGAGCGATTCGAAAACATCAGGATCCATCTGCTCTCTTAAGGCTGATTTATACTCGACACGTCTGTGAGTTCGCTTGGGTGAGCGTGCCAAATATGACGTCATCACGGTGTTGGCGGAAGTTTGCTTTGAGTGCACAATGTCTTGTCTTGTGGCGGTGTGCACAACATTTTTTGTAACTTTCTGCGCAGCTCCACTTCCGAAGATACTGTTCTGGGCGATTCTAGCCAAACACTCTGTGCCGGCATTTGTGTGAAACAGAAGCAGTTTAATGTTAAGTTCAAACTCCATCGGGTGCTTTTTGACGCTTTGATGGAAAACAATGCTTAGTTTTGTTTTTTTGCATAGGTTGTCCAAGGCTTTTTAATTCAAGTATGTTTTATTTTTATTGTATAAAAATAGAATTAGAAGTAATGTAGACACTATTTGCTTAAAGTTGTCTTGTGTTTGCTGCGAAATAAACCCAAAAGCTTGAGTATTTTAATCAGTTCATAAAGAAATTGTTAATTCAACTCATTCATCACGCGAGAAGTCTTGTACTGGTAAATGACTTCTTCGCACCGGTGATTCTCGATGGTAGAGGAAAATTACTCCTCGTCGCCTCCTGTCGTTTCAAAGAATATCTCAACAGCGAACGCGTCAAGTATAAAAGCCTCGTCCGTTTGGGAAGGTGCGCGCAGTCAGCAGAGGCTCAGCAGAGAGTATAAATCCCGCTTTATGGCTCTCGCGGTACTTTGATGTCATACACTGATCATTCTGCGCAGCGCCGCTTCAAGTCGAACACACCTATAGTGTTAGTGGAAGGGGGCCGTACTCAGCGACTCGTACATCATCGATTCACGATTTTAACCCCGCCCAGAAAATCGTGAACATGAAAACAGTGAAAAACTGTTTAAAGGTCTAACTTCACAATTAAGTACTACATAGTTCATAGTCTTTGTAGCATGTTTCAGCAATGCATGTCTAACATTTATAATGTGTTTACAAACAATTCTCAAAAATGACTTTACACAGACTTTAACATTAAAACCTTCCCCCTTTTTTTCACCTCAAAATTGAGCCTCTCTTTCCTCCCCGGAGGAGCTGCTACACAAACTCCTAGCTTTATGAATCTAATAGTTAAATCTAGTCAAATATACTCAACATATGTATATTAAACTGCACAGGAATTGTTGTTTATTTAAAAGTTAATATATTGCTATTTATTAATATATTTATGTTTTTGTATCAAGACTACAGGTTATGTTCTGGCTATTTTCTTCTGCATCTTAGCAATTGTTTATGTGAGTTATTGTGACTGCTGCAAAAGGGAAATATCAACATGCTGTGGACGTACAGATCCAGAGAGCCAGAGTCACAGACAGCAAGGTCCAGGTACTGAGAATCAGCAACGGAATGATAAGCCTGAAAATGCATTTGAGGAAGACAGACTCATGGGGACACAATAACCCTGCTTTGTCAGTGAGAGTATCGGTAACATCAAATGCCATCAGCTTTTGTGTGTCTTGTGACCTTACAATGTTTGGATGCATATTTTGAATGAGATATGACTTGACTGAAGGGATCAGTGGAAATATTTTCAGTGAATAACAGATAAAATTTCACTCTCTTTCTCACACAAAGTGCACCATACTTGTAATGCAGCACAAGAGTCAGAAGTATTTTTGTACTGTTTTTTTTTTTCTTCTTTTGTATTTTTATAAATGACCCATAAATAAGAGAAAGATGCTTTGCAAGCAGCAGAAAGGTGTTAATAATAGAGTTCAGGGAGGTTTGTATGTTTCATTTACTTTCTCTTCCAAATTTCCTGGTTGTGATTTTTTAATCTATTGTTTGTTGTTTATTACTGTCCTTTATAAATATGTATGAAACATCTCAGTGCTTATCAAATGTTAAAAAATCTTTGTTTGTTTGTAATTTAGATATTAAAATAAAAACATGTTACTTACAATTACCTAAACAAATTTACAACTTGATTTAAATGTGACAGCTTTTTTGAGGTTTGAATGATTTGTTCAGATTCATTTTGGTGGTCAGTCTACATCAGCAACAGCAAGATATTTTATACCAAATCTTCCAGACCAATGAGTGATTATGCTAATTAGGAATAATCATTTCTTATGATTTCTGGCTTTTAGTACCAGAGGGCAATGAAGAGGTGGAGCACCTGGCCAAACTGGATTAAATGATTGTATCTTTTGAGTTTTAATATAAAAATATCTTGTACTCACTTTTGTCTGTTTTTCCACATTTCACTTCTGCTCTAGTTTTCTCTTGAAATGTCGCATTGCAGTATTGTGAGTATTGGCAATTCTTGTATAATTGCTCATGATGATCCTCATTTCAAGGATAAAAGCATCTGCTAAACGATTAAATGTAAATAGATGATGTATTCCATTTTATGCACTCCTTTGTAATTCTTGTAACCTATGTTAATCTTTTTAATAATTTTAGTGTAATGATTATTGACGAATTAACCATTGGAATACTTTATCTACCATTAATAAACGTTATTTTTATGAGTAACCAGAGTAACAAAAAGGATTTAATTTCACTCCATACAAGGTTCTCTTTAGGATATAAAACAAAAAGAAACATAATGGGAATGTTCCTAGAACATTTTTATTTGGTTCCCAAAAATAACCAAATGGGATCGTTGTGTTTGTTGGGTATGGTGTATGTCTGTGAATACGGGACAAACTGTATTCCATATGTCTTTCAAATGGAATGCTTCTTTGAAGCCTTAAATACGAGACAATTCTGTATTATACAGAACAGTTGGCAACCCTAACCTAATACCAAATGTAAAACATAATTGCTATTTGTTTTTGTTGTTTTTTTGTGTCTAATCAGGGGTGTATTCCAGAAAGCATGGTTAACTTACCGTCAGATAAACCCTGAACTTTGGGTTGATTAACCCCAAACCTTGCTTACTCGAGGTATGTGGTTCCAAAAATGCGTCCGGGAGTAAGTTCATTCAACTCAGAGTATGTTCCTGGTTAAGACTCAAGACATTCTCAACAGAGCGACGAATTGACGAGTTGCTATGGAAACGGACGCTAAGAAAAAGCGCGCCATACTGCTTCTTTCTTCTTCTTCTGTTCAACGGTCAGGTAGGCCTTACACCGTGTCCTAACTACACGCGACGCGACAGGATTCCACGAAATGCAGTTTGGCTGTCCACACTACATGCGACGCAACAGAATCAATCAAATATCACAGCCAATCAGAAGAGCGGGTGGGCGGGCTCTCTTTGGAAGCGCACTGCAGTACCGCACTCGCATTGAAAATGGGTGAGTAAATAATCAAATAAATAAATAAATAATTCCCATTATTAAAAAATACATAGTGACTTAGAGAAACTTTGTTATGAAATACAGTTGTTTTTCTTGCACAGAATTCGCAGTTTTAACTATAAATAATTTGTTTTCAAAATCTGAGGTAAATTATCCATTCTCGCATTCATTGTGGCTATTGAAGTAACGCACAATGATAGTTTAACTAAAAATAAATAATTTGTACACAATCAGTGCCAATGTTTCTCATATGACAACCAGTTTATTTGTTGTTGTTCATAAGGAAATTCAAACACAACTCATCACTTTTATTATGGAAAGAAAATTATCAAACTCAAAACAGTTTCATAAGTATTCAGTGCTTCAGCGATGCTTCTCCAAGCGGAATCCTTTTTTCTTATATCTTTGTGGAATTTGTGGGATTTGTCGTAGAGAATTAAATGCTTTTGAATTTCCACAATCAGTTTCTCGTCGTCCATGTTTGATGATTAATAATCATGACTCACAGAACTTCCATCCAATGAGATCGCTGTGTGGGCGGGTCTTTCAGCCGCGACGTCGCGGAAATAGAAACCGTTTCTAAATTAGAAATTTCGCGTGTCGCCGTCGTGGCTAGTTAGGACAAAAACTCTGATTAACATGGAAAAGATACCTTTTGTCGCGTGTAGTTAGGACACGGTGTTATGCTTAGTGCATATCGCCACCTAATTGATGGTTTTGCAATCATTTTTTTTTTTTTTTTCGTGTAATCTTTAATCCTTGAGAATAAGAATTATATTGTTTGTTTGATGCTAATTATATATTAAGTCATATCAGATATGTATTTTTATTATAGAAATACATGATAGAAAATGCCGATCCATGTGTGAGATGATAATATAAAATGTAATAATATATATATATATATATAGGCTAATATAATACATGAAACATTACCATGTCATAATAGTGTTTTATAATTTATACAGATAACTGTTATGCCAATAAAATATAATAACCATATTAGAGCAATATATAGGCTAACCTTATTTATTACTTATATTAGCGCTTTATCATTAAAATAGCATACAACTATGAATGAATGATGCATTTAAATAGTGCTTTATTGTGTATTGCTGTACACCCAAAGCACTTTACAATCGTGTGGGGGGGTCTCTCCTCAACCACCACCAGTGTAACTAATATATATATATATATATAGTAGGCTATATACATAACTGTATTGTAATAATATATAATAATGTGCGCTATCTGTCACGCCCACTGAAGGCTCGTCAGTAGATCATACATGGTCTGATAGCGCTGAAGTGAACTAACCCTGGAACATAAGCTGCTCCGGAGCAGGTTATCTTCAGAGAGCAAGTTAATATGGTTACTTACATACCCTCAAAGTAACCTCCGATTTTGGAACCGAAAGCTGAGGTTATCTGCTCACTTATCCTCAAACATACCCGGGTATGTCACATAACCTGCTTTTGGGAATACACCCCTGGTCATTTAAGGCCATTAACTATCACTCTGACTGATTCACAGCTCAATAACTAGGGAGCTGATTGAGATGCACTTGAATATTTATTTTAGGTTTATTTTTATTTCTGTTAATTATTATAATCTTAAACAGAACTAAGTGTCCAGTTGCTGGTGAAGCAACTGAGATCCACGTGACACACTATTGTAAAGATGGTGTTTATTAAAGGGGTCATATGATGCTATTTTAAAGATCATTATTTTGTGTATTTGGTGTAACAGAATATGTAGACATGCTTTAATGTTCAAAAAACACATTATTTTTCAAATACTGTACATCATTGTAGTTCCTCTATGCCCCGCCTCTCTCAAACTCATAGTTTTCTATAAAGCCAATTTATAGATATTTATTTACAATAAAACAAAACAAAAACAATGCAACACAATATAAAACAATTTTAAATTATAATATTGCAATTCTATAAAGAATTGCTCTTTGTTACACTTGGCCACTCGCACATCAGTTATACTTGTGTGTGGCATGTTCATACAACTTATTCTTTTTAATACATCAGACTGTAAATATCTTGTATTAAACCCATACTACTTAATAGAATGAACATGATTAGCAGTGAGGAATTGTATCAGTGTGTCACGTCAATATTGCTTCCAGTTTATTAGTCAAACATACAGTATACAACAGAAGTGAGTACACCCATGTAGCATCACTATAAATCACGAGATACAACACTATTCAAGTTGAAAAGTATAGTATTTATAGAACAGATCAGGCTAAATTGTAGACACATGCATTTTCTGTAAAGCTGCTTTGAGAAGTTGGTGTACTCTAAATAAGGGCATAAAGTGCAAAAGCATCAGCAGAGCACTGACACTACACTTGGTTGACATCACCACTTCCTCTTCAAAGACAATCAAAACATCAGTGGGTTCCCTCGTGATATTTCCTCTTCCTCCTCAACAGCAATGAAGGGGACTGCTGCCTTCTGCACCTGGCCAGGCTCCTTTTTCTAAATGCATTTAAAAATGTGTTAGTATGTGTCACAAATCATAAAATTAAGACTTGTGTGGAAAGACATTTAAATTTTCATAATTGAAAATAAAGGTGTGAAGGATCAGAGTAGTGTTTATTCAGTAGGGCGTGTGCCCATTTAAAATCCTGTATTACTTTTCAAAAACTTATAATTTTCACAAAATTTCTTCCAGAGCTGTCAGTCAACTGGATTTAATTGGGAAAAACTTTCAGGGGTGTATCAGCTGAATGTTCTTAGGCTCAAATTCAATTGGGTTTTTCATTAATAAAACAACCAAATAAATATAATTTAATAAATATAAATAATAAATCAACACACCTTTATACAAACCCAAAGCAACTTTAAGATAGGTACAGGTGGAAATATAACACACAAGACCTTTTATGTAATCCATATTAAGAAAGCCTACTAGAACTAGAACTTTCAAGACCCAACTCTATTCTTCTGAAGCATAATGACTCTGAATCAAAGGCAAACTGAAATTTTATATTTATTCTGCTAATACAGTCTGAATCAAAAATGGTGGCACACTACATTACATCAAACATCACTGATCCTTGGATATCATGATGTTCTTCATGTGGTGTGAAATAACCAGTATTTGTCTGGGCTGTGTCTGCATGAACTGATCAATGAATTCAATTTCAGTCTAAAATATTATACTGCTTCAGAAGACCCATTTGTGCTGCTACATTTGCAAAAATAGCAATTCATCCAAAAATGAAGAAATATACTTTTTAAAAAAAACTTTCATAAAATGATGATTTTCATCTCGCATAACACTAAAACCAGTCAATTAAACCTGATATATGGTGTTAAATCAAAAGGAATTGTTTAAATAAAGTGACCAGCATCAGAAATCTTTTTTTTTTTTTTTTTTTTTGCAGTAATCATTCCTGTAATAACATGACTCTTAAAAAGAGAAACAAATCTGTTGTAGAGTTAAATGATGGAACATTCTGTGAAATTATGACCCTGGTGGCGGGGCATGTGAGGATGGGGCATCTTCTGCATCCACCACAAACAGATTCTGTGTTTTAGCTGAAGAAGTCCTTTGGAGGTGTAGGGGTAATTTTTTTAAGAGACGAGAGACATCGGTTCAGGAAAGACGTCTTAATTATTTGGGTGCATTTTGCAAAAGTTACAAAGATGTGATCACCGCTTATTACCCCTTTTTTCTCCCTAAAAGATGATTTTAGAAAAACCTCAAGGCGTTTGGCTAAAATGTGAGCAAAAATCAAATAGTCAATGTTGAAACAATGCATATTGTTTGAGACAGGCAATGATTTCACTAAACATTTCGGAACATATTTAGATTTCAACATCATGTTGTAGTTTATCTTTAAGATTTCTGTCAATGGAAGGTCATTCTTCTTGTAGTCATAGACACTAAGTTTATCAGGAGTTTGTTGTTGTGAGTCAGGTAAAGATCTGATGGCATCCAGTATTTCTGCGCCATTTATTTTTCCTGCTCTTCTGTCTGGAGCTCTATGGTATTTAAATTCAGTTAACATTGAGGCAACTTCCGGCATTTTATATTCCAGCAGTAATGGAAGTTTGATATCTAAAACTAGAGGATTGTGATCAGAGATTTTCTTCTTTCCATTTGTGGATTTTCTCATTTTTGCTTGGTGATTCAGACATTTAATGACATTATGTGCTGTGTTTTTTGGTATGAAGAACATATCTAACCTTGAGTGACTCTGATTCTGAGATCGTGAAGCCTTCTTTCATTGGATGCATTAATGCAAATGTATCTTTGAGGCTCAGAGAATCGGTGAAATCTTCTAGAATACTTCTAAGTGAGGATTGGTAAGTTTGATCTGCTGCTGATCTCCTATCAAAATTTGGGTCCAGTACTGTGTTGAAGTCCCCACCAACCACAAGCACACCTTTAGTGTTAATAGCTTTCAAGTAGTTTCTCAATCTGCCCAGCATTTGTCTGTCTGCCCTATGGTTATACACATTAACAAGAGTAAACAACTGACCATAGAGACGACAGAAGAGTACAATATAGCCTCCACTGTAATCTTCATCATGGCATATATGGCGAAATATTATTTCATTCTTTATTAAGATAGCAACTCCTTTGCTGCGAGGATGGTGGACAGTGAAGAAAGACCTCCAGCCTTGTATGCTCTCTAGTACTTCATAAGACTGTGGTCCAATGTGTGTCTCTTGTACAAAGACAACATTAGCTTTCAGGTTGACGAGTTCATCCAGCACAAGTTGGAACTTGGGACTTCTTTCTTTTGTGTACCTGATTCCTGTAGTGTTCCAAGAGACAAAACGAAGTTGCAGATGCTTTGGTGTTTCCATTTTTTATGATGCTTTGAAGAAGGATACACACACACACACACACACACACACACACACACACACACACAAAACATAGACATTTCATTTAAGATGAAGGACACGTCATGTTAAAATGTACACTAATACAGCCCTCAATCCATTGTTTACCATTGGTTATCAACCTGAAAGCCTATGAATTGTTTTTGTTTGTTTTGTTTTTTTTGCTTATTTTGAAAATAAAAGATTATTCTATATTACACTTTTATTAGCTTAATACTGACATAATAATGAATGGAATATAATTTTAGACTTAGAAATTTGGACGCAGAAATTACCCATCAAATAATTTAAAGTATTTCACAATGTGACTAAACAAAGAAAAAAAAAAGTTCTCAAAATCCTCAGGTACAGAATATGTTTTTTAAAATACTCCAGTGTTTATGGACATGTCACAAGCTGGAGTTTGTATCATTTTGAGTGTCCGTCTACATTAAATATAATTCAAAAGATCTATGATTATAAAGCACACATTATGATTTGATGTTAAATACGACTTCCACCTAACTAAGTAGACAAAAAGAAAAGAGTGTGTATAAAGCAATAAATATTTCTGGATTAAGTTCACATTATATAGATTCCTATTGCAAATTTATAAAGGCCTATATAAAATATATCAAACTCACCTTTTTCATGCTGGGTGGTTGTGAGAAACTCAAAATTACTAGATTTTTCTTGTTTTGTTTTCGTTTATTCACTCTCATTTAACCTTTAGAAAGAGTATCTTAGGCTACTGAATTGCCACTCCTACATGAGTGCATGAGTCAGCAGCAACCTGAAATATGATCCTCATAAAGGAACAGGTGTGGCACTTTGTTCATTTGGGCCAGTGTTTGAATATGCACATATATGCAGGCAGGGCTGGCCCGTAGCATAGGCGACATAGGCACTTTTTTTTGTCTTTTTTTTTTGTCGGAAGTGCGCCCTCTTTTGACCATCGTGTGCTTCTACACCCATATATTAAGTAAAAATATTTCTGCCAGTTAACATCATTTTAGTACTGATTGATCTTTGAACTAATTTCAGAAAATTGACATAAACAAAAATTATAAGATTTGACAACATGTCATATCAGTTGGAGTAATTTAAACACTTTCTGCATCATGACGTGATTATAATACATCATAACACATTAATTGTGCATGGTGCACGCAGTTACCATGGCCTACATATTAGTTTTGCCATTTATGTGCACATAAACTAGCCTTTATAAAAAATAAAAAAAAGAGTAATAAAAGAAAAATTATCAGGGGCACCACAAGGCAAAGAAGAGGAGCAGAAAAAGAGCACTATAGAGGTAAGAATCACAACGACTGTGTAGCCCGTGATGTTTATGAAGTATTTTGAAATAGTCTTTTTAGAACATCTTAGCTGGCAACACTGACAGTGTGGAACATTTTCGCTTGTTTTAAGTTAACTGCTTATTTTATTTGACTATTTTCTTTAAGATAAATGTAAGCTTCTATAATGTTGTTTTAATTTCAATCAATCAAACTTTATTTATTTTTAAAAACACCAAAGTGGACCAAAGTGCTGTACAGAAAAATAAAACTCATATAAATAAAAACTCATTTTTAAATAAAAATTGCAAATGTTGTATCAACAACTTATTCAACATTACAGAATTTTCTGTAGCACAATCACATCTAACAGATTTGTCCCTGTCAAAACAGACAGCACTTAACACGAGCATTAAAAGATCCCCTAAGGAATATTCTGGGTTCATTACAGGTCATGCTCAATCAGCAGCAATTGTTGCATAATGCAGATTATCACAAAAATAAATAACTTTCACTTTTCTTCAGAAAAAAAGGTTTGATCAACATTATGCTACTGACAGAGCTTAAAGCCCTGTTCAGACTACACAATTTTAGCCCGATTTTGCCACGATCTGCTTGACGTAGGGTGATGTGGGGATTCATAAATGACAATGGACGTCGGGACGCACGATTCAATCGTATCATCTTGTGTAGTATGTCATAATGCACAACATCTCTGCGATGCTTCACGACGTCAACACAGAAAGACTGGCATGTTTTATTTTTTTATTCCGTCCTACACAAGTTCCATCATATGAAACGAAAGAGAGACAATGGTATCAGTCTTGCTAGGTGTAATTTTACAATGGAGGAAATGTTTGTGGATCTACAGCAACAATACTCCTGCATTTATGATGAGGGATCACATTTAAATGCACTTTTTTGGGCTTTTCTGATGACAAGACAGGGCAAAACACGCTGTTTGCTAGCCATTGTTTGTTTACACTTGTGAGGGACCGAGCCAAAGCATAAGGGAGCATAGAAAAATAGGTTTCAAAAAATGTCTTAATCAAACCAAAAAAAATTCACATTTGAAAATAAAATAAACTAACTTTCCACAAATCATCAAATACCTAGGCCTATTAAAGAAATAATCAACAAAACAACACTAACAAAAACTTGTGCTAACCAAACTGAACTCACTCCAAATGACACAACAGAACCACATTTATACAATTGGACTAGTCCACATTACTCACAAAAGGGGGGGAAACAAGAAACTACAAACTACAGAGTACAATAACAAACAACACACTTCTTAAATACTTGAAACAAAGATTAAATATGAATCTTAAATAAAACCAAACAAAATACTATTAAAGAAAGAATTAAACCAGCAGTCTTAAATTTAAACCATATTGGTTCTCCCCCTGCTTCATCTGTCTGTTGGTGCCGGCCGGCAGAACTAAAGAGAGGTGGAAGCAGCACGACGGTCCTTTAGATACCCGGGACCCAATGCCGAAAGCTCGAGAACCTCCACACCTTTCCACAGCGCCCACTGCACGGCAACCTCAACTCAAAGAAACGGTATTAACAAACAAATACACAGAACAGCAAACTAAATTGTGTGCACTCCAATTAGCTACCATGTACTGTGATTTAATAAAGTGTTGAGATGACAGAAACAGAATTTGAGTCTTATTTGAAACACAAAATTAAGAATATGATTTAAAGGTTCTGTTATCAGCCGGATTTAACTCAATCAATATGAAAATAAAAAAATGTCTGGGTACGTGCAAGTGTACGCCCGCAAGCACACATTACCATTCTCTAATGTGTGGCCACCTCATGGGCCATCACAACGCTCATAGCACCTTCTGTCTTGTCCCGCACTGTATCGATGACAGCACACGATGAATGCTCGGGTAGCATCGTATAGTCTGACATGTTTTTTGTTCATGACACAACAACATTTTATGAGTCAAAATCGCATAATCTGACAAAGTGACTGTCGTAACTGACAAAAAAATTGTGTACTCTGAACGGGGCTTAACTTGTATCGAACCCAGAATATTCCTTTAAAACATCACAATGATGAATGGAATAAACTAATTTGTTATACATTTCAAATATGCCAAAACAAATTTACAGAGCACAAGTTTCTCACACATTTGAAGCTTTATGTAATTCGATCACAATGTAATATTTCATAGGAACATATGTCATGTCCTTGTAATTGAAACTGTAATACGGTGTGAAGTCTACAAGGTCATCTGCGTTTATGAGTTCAGTTCCCTCTGCCTGTTTGGGAACCTCAATTTTATAAGACATGTAGTCTCTGTCGAAACAGACAGTACTGTACCTCTGACACTCAAAACAATACAAAGATGAATTTATGACATAAATGTTCCTCACAAGTCCAAATTCGGGGCAGGCTACTAGATTTTGCCATACACACAAGTAGTGTTTTTTCACAAATGTATTTGTTGCCATTCAAAGTAATCCACTTAACGGACACTGCATGGTTTACCTGATCAACTCCAAAGTAGTCCTTTACTTTTCCTTTTAAATAGGGCATATTTTTTTTACTTCTGATACTGGTCCCACCACACATTCACTAGTAAAAATGGGGTGGTTGGAACGGTTCACATTCTGACAGCATTCAAACATTTGATAATGCCTAATCAAGGACTTGCAGACATTTTTAAAATTTACTTTTGAAACCTGTTTTTTAAAAAAAACAATGTTTGGATTCGAATCTCATGCACATGTGACGGAGCATTGGTCCCAACAGTTTAATCTGGGATGGAACATGAATCAAGTAATGTTGTTTAGGTGTGATGTTGTAAAGGAGAAAAAGTGTTCCTTCAGAAATACAGTGATATAAAAACACCTGCGCCTCGTTTTGATTTTTAAACGTGCTTTACGTGCTCATGTTTATTCAACGAAGCAAGAAAATCGGTCAGTTTTGATATCATGGTGGGTCGCCACAAATAAATAAAAGTATGTGAAACACATCCCACAGCAACCTGAGCCCAACTTCGTTACTCATCACTTTAATTTTAACTGTGTTTGTAGCCGGCGCCACTAACAAAACCGATAAACAAACCGGAAGTTAACTTCGGTCCAGGCGCGTGCGCCCGATGAAACCGTCTATAGGACAAGGCCTATTTCTAGCATCTTGTGGAGAGTATGGGAAGTATCTAGGTCCAGTTGTCCCGAAAGAACCAATTGTTTCAACAGGCACTTAACTGTACAAACTCAGCACAGATCTTCAGACTTATCTGATTTGAGTTGCTATATCTTTTCTAACTGATCAGACTTACGGTTTTCCTAAAAATGACAAATAAAACTGGGAAAAATCCCATAGACTTACACTGACGGAATGTTCAAACGAGCCAAGACTATTCAAACTCCAACTGTCAAAATTCAAACTTAAACTCCCAGAATCCTTTGAGACTTAATCAAACTTCCCTTCTATGCACTCCCTTGTCAAAAAATCCTATTGGAATTTCAGTTTATCCTTTAGGATCTTATTGGATTCTTAGAATCCTATTGGACATTCCTATTGAATTTAATGGAATTTCACTTTGTCCTATAGGATTTTATTTGATCCTTATCCTATTGGACATTCTGATTTATTTTAATGGCATTTTAATTTTTCCTGTAGGATCTTTTATTGATTTGTATCATATTGGACATTGTGATTTTTAAATGGAAATTCACTTTGTCCTGTAAGATCTTACAGTGCCTTGCGAAAGTATTCATACCCTTTAATTTTTTTCACGTTTTGTGTTGCTGCCTTATGTTAAACTGCTTTAAATTACTTTTTTCCACATCAATCTACACTCCATACACTATAATGGTAAAGCAAAAAAAAAAAGGTTTTTAACATCTTTGCAAATTTGTTAAAAATAAAAAACTTAAATGATTCCATTGCATAAGTACTCATACCCTTATCTGGGACAGTTGAAATATAGCTCAGGAGCATTCGTATTGCTTGTAGGTGTTACTAGACTTTGAGTGAAGGTAACCTGTGTCAAATTCAATTGAATGGGTATGATTTGGAAAGGCACACACGTATTAATAAAAGGTCCAACAGCTGATAATGCATATTAGAGCAAAAACCAAGCCCTGGGGTTAAAAGAGCAGTCTGTAGAGCTCAGAAACAGGTTTGTCCCAAGCCACACATCTGGGGAAGAGTTCAGAAAAAAATTCTGCTTCATTGAAGGTTCACAAAAGCATGTAGTCTCTGTTACCCTTAATGGAATAAGTTTGAAACAACCAGGACTCTTCCTAGAGCTGGCCTCCTGGCCAAACTGAGCAACTGATGGAGAAGGGCTTTGGTTAGAGTGGTGACGAAAAACCTGATGGTCACTCTATTTGAGTTCCATGATCATATGTGGAGACAGGAGAAATCTACAGAGGGACACACATCACTGCAACACTCCACCGATCTGGGCTTTATGGCGGTGTGGCCAAACTCAGTCCTCAAGAAAAAAAAAAGCACCTAAAGGACCCTCAGACTGTGAAAAATAATATTATCTGGTCTGATGAACCTCAGTTCTAAGCATCATGTTTGAAGGAAACCATGCTCTGTTCATCACCTGCAGAGTACCGTCCCAAAAGTAAAGTGTGGTGGTAGTCTCATGCTGTAGGTCTGTTTTTCAGCAGCAGGGACTGAGGGACTTGTCAGAATAGAAGAAATTTAAAGTAATTTAAAGCAGTTTAGCACAAGGCAGCAACATAAAAAAGGGGTATTAATACATTCTCAAGGCACTGTATTTGATTCTGTTAATTAATTACTTTTTAAAAGTAACACTGCATGTGTGTACTTGTAACCCTCAATAAAAATGCAGCCTATCTGAATACACACTGTAATATTATGAATTTCAGTTATATTTGTAAGACAAAGATAATAAGTATGACATTTCATAATGTCTGAATAAGATAAAATGCATTACATGTTAGTAGGAATTCATAGAAACACCAACATCTATATATGATATTGTCCTGACGCTTCCCCTTTAAGAAATCTGAATGTAGTGCGCGTGCAACTGTAGCGCTCATACTTTGAACAATAACGGTCAAAGAGGAGAAGCAGCTGAGAAATCCAGTGATTAACGTTGTTTAACTTGTTAAAATGTATTTAAAGACGCTAAAAAGGAAGAAATAGTAATACTTATCTGATCTGCATCCTAAACGAACAGTTTTGGGTTAACAATATCTGTTTGTGAGTTGTTGAGCTGGTTTTATTGAATGTGATTAGCAAGGAGTCCGCCCTTACATAGCAAAAGATATTGTTAAACAAAACAACTGATATTAATTAAATATTAATGTATGCTGTTTATAATAAAATGTCATTATATAAAACACTGGAGTAGTGAGTACAAAATGTATGTTCAGCCACCATTTTGAGCTGTTTTGAATAACGTTGTGCTTTAAAGGGCATATTCCAGGTTAGAGACTCCTGTGAGTCGATGTATAGAAAAATAATGTAGGAACTAGATTTTCTTTAAAATATACTTTAAAATACACTATTAAGGCTTCTAGAGTCGTTTTTGTGAGAGAATTTTACTTCCGCATCTGAAAACCCGCCAAAACCGGAAGTGACGTAACGAGAGGGAGAGCGGTCCATGTTAACCACAGGAACACAGTGGATCGCAACAACAGTTCGGACGCGGAGGAAATTTTAAATGTTTATTTACACTTATGTGACGGACCACAGATAAAATTATGAGCCTGTTATGCAGCCAAGAGAGCAGAGACAGGTCAGGATTAGACAGAACAACGGTCAGAGGAGACAGATTGAGTTGATGTGTGAGGAGAACAGGACAGGTGTCTTGGTGAGACCAGTGTTAGCTTACAGATATACACACGTTAGCTAACGATATGTAATCAGACAATAGCAAAACTAGTATTGGTCATCTATGAGTATTGATACTTACCAGCAACATAAACTAATAAGCGTTGATCAGGTCAAGTTCGTTAATATCCCACACTAACGTTACGTGATATAGCGGTGTCTTATCACTGCAGGAGAGAGAGATAAACACGTTTTTGATTCATTAAGTGTTTGTGTTTTAAATGCAAGGCCATGGTCACAGCTGAGGAAAGTCAGTGCTACAGGGAGTTAGATGCATACCAGGTCTTAGTGGAGAATGTGACCCCCAGACTTGATGTGCAGTGTCTGACTCTACTCCCAGGCTTTGAGGCTTGCTGTCTGAACCCATATGTGCTACAGATAACTTCAGACAGGAGCACAGACCTCTCCAGGCCAGCAGACGTGAGTGTGTTTAGGGCAGAGATCATTTATTACTCTGAGCTAAATACTTGTATGTATAAATACATAGTATATTAAAGATTTGAAAACCATTTTAAAACCATCTGAATAATTGTGTCTTCTTCAATTACAAGTTGCCTATATTTAAGTAGGTCACAACTACCTGTAAGTCACACTTTTTGATGCCATTGGTATAAGACAGTCAATATTGACAGCATACAGACAAGTTGTCCGCTGGGCCTGTGGTGCTCTGAGCAGCCCTTACCTGCATGTGTTGAGTCAGACATTAGAAGACAGTTTACAGAGGAAGGAGGACTTTATAAAGGTTTTGAATGGCCCCATTTTGTTGACCATCAATAAAAAATAATCACAATCACAAATTGTCTTATTGTATAAAAACTTGTTTATGAAGTTTACATTAGATATATATCAAGCAGATCTGCATTAATGGTTAATTCAATTCAGTTTTATTTATACAGCACTAAATCATAAATGTTATTGCATAGCACTGTTAATACCCAATTAAAAACACAACATTGCAACTGTTAATTAACATATATATATGTGTGTGCACCAAACATATACTACCGAAAGAAAAATATACCATCGAACCCATTTAAAAACATTTAACAATCTTTCAGTCTGGGTATCACACTAATGTGTTGTTAAAGTGTGTTAAATGGCGAATGCTGTGCTAGATACACGCCAGCAGCCTGATCTTGTTGGTCCTCTGGAGGGATCTGGAGAGAGCAGCAGGTGTAGTGAAGACAGACAGTGCTGTGTTCTCCTGGAGCCTGTGGTGTCCTGCAGTATTCCTCTCTCAGAGACTCCATGAGGCCTGATGCATATGCTGGGAGAAGCAAGCAAACGTTTAGATCACATTCACTGCTGACCATGCTTCTCCACTCGGCCTCCATCACATCTGCATCTCCATCAGGAGCGGAAGCTGCAGTCCAGTAGAGGTGGTTAATAACAGCTGGCCTCCATCACATCTGCATCTCCATCAGGAGTGAAGCTGCAATCCAGTAGAGGTGTTCATTACAAGCTAGCTGTGGTGCTTTACAACAACTTATATACATCTCGTTGCGTCTCATTATTTAAATAATTATTTTCACTGATTTGGTAGTTAGCAAATGTTAAAAATCAAGTCTTATGGTGCACAGTTGATTTTCGTGGAGCAGCATCTCTGATGGATCCGTGAGCGTCATGTCTCCTGCTGGCGGCCGAACCACAGGTGGACTGGTGTTGTGCCGAATTCCGACTCCCTGCCGGGATCTGACTCCCCTCGCGTGCACGCGCATGACGTCATACGATGCCGCCAGTTCCGAAAACAGACAGACATTAGACGGCGTAAGTAATATATTGCAATTTGATAGTGTATTTATTTGTGTATTTTTCTTTGATCATGCATTTTACTAAACTTGGACTAGCTGTGCTTTTATCGTTTGTGTTTTTACCCTACAGTATTATTTATTTTTTATTTATTTATTTGTAGTAAAACAATGGTTTCGTTTCGTAAGGGTAGTCTACTCCTAAATCACAACTTACTAAAGGAATGCAGAAAAATTTACTGCCTGCTCATTTGCTATATTGCAATATTCTTTGTCATGAAATGTGTTTGTCAGTTTTGTTAAATCTGCCTAAATTACTCTGCCCTTATGCTGATGCCACACAGAAAAGCTGTGACCTTAAGACCTTCTGCTTATAGTTTTATAAGAAGAATAGAATATAGTTTTATTCTATTTTATCAATAGAATATCAATTCAGCAGAGCTGCCAAAATCATACCCCCCTGTATTAAATGCTTATTATTGAATCTAAACACTTGTGCTTTTTTGCAGGTATTCTACAGGATGAGATGTGTCTCCAGGACTCAGTTTTATTTGCTAACCTAAACAAATGGCCAGTGAAAACAGGAAAAAGTACTAGGATAACTGCTAGACACCTTAAGGCCCATTCACACTGATCCAACTCCAACTAACTCTAAAACGCATTAGAGTTTGTTGGATCGATCCTCAGTATTACACTGGGAAGAGACATTTCCACTGGTCCGTAAAGTTTCTCCTTTCCACCAAATCCCATCTACTGTTATTCCTGAGGTTCAGGCCAGGGCAACCATAAAACCTCAAAAATGAGCATTGAAACTTCTGACTCCTCCACTGCAGCAAGGCCCTTGCTTTACCAGTCGAAGATGTCACCATCACCAGCAGTGGCGGTTCTACATTGAATTACTCTCCGGGCGAGACCCCCTCTGAGCGCCCCCCACCCATCCGAGAAAAAAAAATAAAACTAAAAAAATTTTTTTTTTGCACAAACAGCCATGTTTTACTATAACAATATAAGTGTAAGACAAGCTTATATTTCTCAATTGCACAAATCATTCAACAGAACATTTGAAAAACACAATTCTGCACAAAACAGTATAAGTTATCAGAACTTAAATAAATATACTCTATGTACATAAAAGTGGCAAAAATATGTACAATCAGAATGTTTCACAATCAGGCTTTGACCTTTTTCTCTCCATCGCTGTGTTTATTTGGCACTCGACAGATAATCAACAGACAATCAACAGATTTCCCATCCCCCAACACTGTCACTCACGACCAGAAGTCAAAACTAAACCAATTCACCTCCACATAATCGTTTTGTATTACCTATTTTTATTAGCCATTTCACACAATTCAGAAAAAAACTAAAACGTGCAAATTATAGGCCTGTGTTTTAATATTATGAATGAAATGTGCGTTATTTGGAAGAAAGTAAAGGTGTGACTGACTTTAGCCCACTAAGTGGATCAAAATCATCGTCGCTGTATGTGGATACCCAGAGCTGTATACATCTTTGTACTTTTATAGAAACAGGAATAAAAAAGGATCTTGCTTGGTGTGTTACTTTGTGCACAACATAGTAAATCATAATTTATAGCCTATTTGTTACATAAAAATAATATTTCTATGTTAAGACTAGAATAGGCTACTTATGGCAAACATTTGTACATTCATTCTAATTGTATCCTATTGCAAATACACTCACAATAGTATAGTAAAAAATAGTTATTTGTGATTGGACCAGTGTAGTGTAATGAGACGAGCGTCTGTTGTGAAGTGAATTTCAGGCGCGAATGAAGAGAGTAAACTCAAAATGTTCAAGCATCCAACTACGCGCGAATAGCGCGATTTATTCGCGCAAGTCGCGTCTGGTGTGAACGCACAGTCACACACCTTCTCAGCAAGCAGGGGCGCCAATTTGCAAACCCCCACACAGTTATATGATAGATAATAGAAAACCGCTTAGCGGCGCAGATGATTTTTTTTTTTTTTTCAAGTGCTTGTGCCGCCCCCCACGTGTCATGAAAAAATGCCGCCCCGGGCGACTGCCCGGTTCGCCCATGCCTAAAACCGCCACTGATCACCAGTGACGTGACTGCATGGAATGTGAATATTACTAACCAAATCTTTTTTTGGTGTATATTGTCAGTGTATGTTCTTGTTAACATGTGATTTAACATATCAGTTTATCAGATGTTTAACAAATTGCTATTCAATTGTTTAAATTAGAAATTGTTTGTTAATAAAATAGTTTTTATAACAACTGTCTTCCTTGTGTTCGAAAATACAGTAAGGTACCAGGTGATTTCCTCCCTCTAATTGAAATGCTTTTTCTAACAAAATATTTTATATTGTTAAGGTGAAGTTCCTTCCTTCCTGTTGTCTCGAGATAGACAGGCTGGAGCCCCAAGGGTAAAAACAAGGGTTACTACACTTTTATTATGAAAAGAACCATGGTTAATTTTCATAAGGGAATATTTCCACTAAACTAAAACCCTCAGAGAGACCACTCTTGTGCATTTAAGCTGGCAGACATTTCTTGATTGTGCTGGGTTATTTTGCTGAATTTGTTTGGTCATTAACATGGATCCTGCCATATACAAACAGATATTAAATTATAAAACAAATGGTTCATACCCTGATGGGTATTCCAAAACAGAGAAAGCTAATTTTAGAAAAAAGGCCAACACTTTTGACCTCCAAGGTAAGAGTCATATAAAATCTAATAATAACTTAAATAAATGTTGAATACTTTAAAAAAAATGTATGATAAATATTTTGCTTTAGTAACATGTTTGTTACTATGACGTAAAATTATATATTTTGTTTATTACCATATTTTTTGAATGAAGAGAATGAAGTGTTAAATAAATGTTGAATACATGATTAAAATGTACGATAAAAGATTTGCTTTGCTTCAGTAACATGTTTGTTACTATGTGTTTTATAAGTTCAATAAACTTAAATGTTGAATACTTTAAAATGAATGATGAATGATTTGCTTTAGTAACATGGTAGTAACATGCTATATAATTATATATTTTCATGTTGTTTAAAATAGAGATAAGTCTCTCTTTGGCTTGAAATGTTTATGTGCCTGCTTATTTATATGACTTATCATGATACAAAATTATATAATGACATAGGTATTACACTGATATGACAATGTGGTTCATGATGAAACTTCTTGAGTCCTCATAATTCAGATCGCTTAAAAACAATATTTTATTAAAAATGGTTGTATGCAGAATTTTGGTAGGTGTACAGTAAAAAATAATTTTGTCTATGGAGTGTCATGGAGTGTAGTAATACTCATAAATGATTGTACCCATGAGCATAACTATTTTAAATAAAATTATACTAAATGATGTTTATAAAAACATTTAAAAAAATGAAGAAAGTTTACTGCGATGGGTAGGTTTAGGGGATGATACTGTATAAAATTCATTAATATAATGTAAATATAAATTTTAAAGGTTCTAAATATAATGTAGAAACTGCTTTGCAACACCATTTCATTATTAGTCATGTTACCTATTTTATTTAAATCCTTTTTATACAGTCATCAGATTATATTGTAGGTACGCATATTGCAATATGGTCTCATGATCTTTTAAAATTGTTTATTTATTCTGTTATTGTCCTTAAATCCAATATCTTTTTCATACATCACCCATACAGAGAGAGAGCCTTGGAATGCAACCGGACATGTGGTCCACAGATGGGCAAAACCCCCCGGATGATCATAAAATCTCCAAAAACATTACTTGACAGATCATTTTATCTCCTGTCACCGGATGGACTCGTACAAACACTTGTACAAACAACATATCTCATCCCCGGATGATTTTACGCATGCCTATTCCAACATCTGGATCTCATTAACGGGTCACGGAGTCAACACGACGTGGGGGAGGGGGAAAGGTCAAAAGGTCAAAGCCATAAATCTTTTTTGTCATAATGACTACTCAGCATAATAGAATGATTTTTGAAGATCATGTGACACTGAAGACTGGAGTAACGGCTGCTGAAAATTCAGCTTTGCCATCACAGGAAGAAATTGCATTTTAAAATCTATTAAAATTTTGATCAAATAAAAGCAGTATTGGTGAGCATGAGACTTAAAAAAAACTGTCTTGCCAACCCCAAAGTTTTGAACAGTAGTGTAAAGCTAGTATGCACATATTATATACGCCTAATACATACACCGCATACAGTATATATACATGTTGAGACTACAAGCTAGCTAAAATTGAGCTTATTCGCCGTATTTTACAACTTTCCCACTGACGAGTTGATGTGTTTATTCAGAGGAAGTGTGCAGAAAGAAGTGGAAGAGTCTGGCAGAAGCCTCTACCTGACGCGAATTTGCATCTGTTGTGAAGTGAATTTCATGCGCAAATGAAGCGAGTAAACTCAAAATGTTGAAGCGTCCAACTATGCGCGAATAGGGCAATTTATTCGCGCAAGACGCATCAGGTGTGAATACACTGTTACGTGTGTCAACGCCCGAAATGCTCAATTTGCGCCGCAGGATTTCTATCGTGTCTTTGCATTGACTTAACATGTAAATCACTCACGCGTAACGTTTCATTCGCATCTGGTGTGAACGCACCATTACTCTTATGTAACATCTGCGTATGATCCTTGATGGTCGTTGGGACTTTATGTCTTAAGAGACCCTTTTAGCCTTTTGACATTTGCATATAATTCACAGCCTGGCCCCACATTCTACCGTTATATGGGTGCTAATTGCCAATGGTTGTCCCCCCCCCCCCCACTGCCAAAAAGGTGATAAACAGATCTACTATCTTGTCTCTCCATCGGACTTCAAACACATTCCAAGAGAACTAAATGACCCTCGGTACCAGGCCTGGCTGACCAGTGGACTACCCCCACGATTACAAGATACATAACACACACATAGAGGCAATATTCTTTATTTAGACCATAATTAATCAGTTACAAATGTATCTGGTGTATGCATGTGTTGTTTGTATGTTTCCTTATTATATTAACCTAGTTACCACTCGTTATTCGTATTAGTAAGCTCTAAACACTCATATTCAGGTGTATGAATGTATCTCGGGTTTAATACCTTTTAGATGTCTCTTTCTTGATATCGAAATGATCTGCTCTTTATTTCTCACACAATGATGTACACTATGTGATGGTGAAATGCATCATACTATTTTTACTGTACTGTGGGGAAAAATACACTAGTCTCCAGATCAGTCGTAAAACATGCAAACGAGGTGTCAAGTGGGACAAAGAAACACTTTCCCGCTGAAACTATGAGCCTTGTTATTGGTCAAACTAACCAAAATGGGTGTTACAGGGAAAACAGATTAAACTTCTCCCACACCAAAAGGTTCCTCTCTTTTTACTTTCGGTGCCCTGGAGACACACTTATCACCTTGGAAATCTTGTGGCTCCCCTTCCGGGGGGAGTCCGATCTTCTGGCAGTTTTAAGATCAGTAACTTTGTCGATTCACTTCGGACTAATCAACCCATGGCTGGAATGACGAAGCTTTCACTCCTAAAGGAATTCATCAGGAATCTACGCATTATACATGCACCAGGATGCTTTACTCAGCACCCACAAAACCCATGCAAGTAACCGCTTGTTAACTATCTAGATGTGCTTCTAGGCTTCAACCCCTTTTAATTAAGGTGATGTGATTATCTGATGGTTCTTAACAGGTTGTAGTCAGCTGATGTTAAAATCCTGCCATACTCTCTCTCTCTCTCTCCATGCCTTCCTTGCGTTGGCATCCATGTTTAATGTGTGTATGTCTGTGTCTAGTTGTATGTTACATGTTCCCCTGTAGTGTAGTTTAATAAACATCCATATGTATTCACACTTGGTTGTCTGTGTCTGCTGCTCTCAGAACGAAGTCACTTTAACGTCCGGTCTTGTTACATGCTCGGAGAGCAATGTTTCAGTAAGGAAATTATTTGTCGTGGCCAGAGGAATAATTTTCCTTAGAGTCAATAGAAGGGTCCGTATCATGGACTAACTAATCATTTTATTGTACTATTAATACTACAGCTAATTCCTGAAGATGGATACATAATTGATAACCCGTTATGATTAATTATGTTCATCTCATAAAGCAAATATGCTACACTTATCTGTATGACCAAAAATGGAGTATTTAATGTGTCAGCTATTTGAGCGCACCAGCGCCTCACACACACACACACACCGCATATTCTATTCACATATTCACACCAAGGGATGCATTTCACTTGATGACAGCATCACGATTTGAATGACAAAATGAATCCAGTTTTTTTACTGTTGCTGCTAAATGTTGATGGCCAAGAAAACTTTCACAGTGTCTAAATACTGTTCTCAATATTAGATGGGATTGAAGTTAGCGTAGCATATCGCCTTGCCTCTGCATATTTTCTTTACTACACATTTGATATTAATCATTTTATTTCAACTGTAATCATGCAATTCACATTCATGTCCCCTTATTTATTTAATTATTTATTTGTTTTTATTATTATCATTATTATTATTTTTTTTTACAAATTACACTCTGTTCCCATAATATATTTATCACAGTGATCTCGTGCCCTTTCTCTTGGTTTGGCAACATGCCCTTTAAAATATCTATGCACGGCCGTTGCTCTGGGCTGCGTTTCCCAAAAGTATTGTTAGCTTAATTGATTGCACTGGTCTTCCCGATCAACTTCACAATGCTTTTGGGAAATGCAGCCCTGCATGTTGTCTGACAGATAACAAGTTCAATAAATAAGCAGAAAATGAGCTACATATTAACAGCAAAACAAACTCTTTCAAAGAGGCGTTTCTGTAAATCCACCATAGGTGGGAAAGTAAAATGTCAACATAAGAAACGAAAGGAGCTTTTACAGTTCACTTAAAGGGTTTGTTCACCCTTTATTTTGGTCTCATCTGACGGTCAAACTAAGAGTTACAGTAATGCCTGGCATACATCAGATTGCTGTTTGATCTCACAAGGGCTGTCATGATATCAGATTTTTCACACCACAGTTTTCGTTGCCAAACGGAATTCGTGGTAATAATATATTGCAATTGTGATAGAAAGCTATTTCATACAACAATTACAAGAACTGAGACTCTGACTTTCTCTGGCTACTTTGACACTGCCTAAGAAGAATACTATTTTTACTGTACTGTGGGGAAAAATACACTAGTCTCCAGATCAGTCGTAAAACATGCAAACGAGTTGTCAAGTGGGACAAAGAAACACTTTCCCGCTGAAACTATGAGCCTTGTTATTGGTCAAACTAACCAAAATGGGTGTTACAGGGAAAACAGATAAAACTTCTCCCACACCAAAAGGTTCCTCTCTTTTTACTTTCGGTGCCCTGGAGACACACTTATCACCTTGGAAATCTTGTGGCTCCCCTTCCGGGGGGAGTCCGATCTTCTGGCAGTTTTAAGATCAGTAACTTTGTCGATTCACTTCGGACTAATCAACCCATGACTGGAATGACGAAGCTTTCACTCCTAAAGGAATTCACCAGGAATCTACGCATTATACATGCACCAGGATGCTTTACTCAGCACCCACAAAACCCATGCAAGTAACCGCTTGTTAACTATCTAGATGTGCTTCTAGGCTTCAACCCCTTTTAATTAAGGTGATGTGATTATCTGATGGTTCTTAACAGGTTGTAGTCAGCTGATGTTAAAATCCTGCCATACTCTCTCTCTCTCTCTCCATGCCTTCCTTGCGTTGGCATCCATGTTTAATGTGTGTATGTCTGTGTCTAGTTGTATGTTACATGTTCCCCTGTAGTGTAGTTTAATAAACATCCATATGTATTCACACTTGGTTGTCTGTGTCTGCTGCTCTCAGAACGAAGTCACTTTAACGTCCGGTCTTGCTACAATGCTCGGAGAGCAATGTTTCAGTAAGGAAATTATTTGTCGTGGCCAGAGGAATAATTTTCCTTAGACTCAATAGAAGGGTCCGTACTGCGGACTAACTAATCATTTTATTGTACTATTAATACTACAGCTAATTCCTGAAGATGGATACATAATTGATAACCCGTTATGATTAATTATGTTCATCTCATAAAGCAAATATGCTACACTTATCTGTATGACCAAAAATGGAGTATTTAATGTGTCAGCTATTTGAGCGCACCAGCGCCTCACACACACACACACCGCATATTCTATTCACATATTCACACCAAGGGATGCATTTCACTTGATGACAGCATCACGATTTGAATGACAAAATGAATCCAGTTTTTTTACTGTTGCTGCTAAATGTTGATGGCCAAGAAAACTTTCACAGTGTCTAAATACTGTTCTCAATATTAGATGGGATTGAAGTTAGCGTAGCATATCGCCTTGCCTCTGCATATTTTCTTTACTACACATTTGATATTAATCATTTTATTTCAACTGTAATCATGCAATTCACATTCATGTCCCCTTATTTATTTAATTATTTATTTGTTTTTATTATTATCATTATTATTATTTTTTTACAAATTACACTCTGTTCCCATAATATATTTATTACAGTGATCTCGTGCCCTTTCTCTTGGTTTGGCAACATGCCCTTTAAAATATCTATGCACGGCCGTTGCTCTGGGCTGCGTTTCCCAAAAGTATTGTTAGCTTAATTGATTGCACTGGTCTTCCCGATCAACTTCACAATGCTTTTGGGAAATGCAGCCCTGCATGTTGTCTGACAGATAACAAGTTCAATAAATAAGCAGAAAATGAGCTACATATTAACAGCAAAACAAACTCTTTCAAAGAGGCGTTTCTGTAAATCCACCATAGGTGGGAAAGTAAAATGTCAACATAAGAAACGAAAGGAGCTTTTACAGTTCACTTAAAGGGTTTGTTCACCCTTTATTTTGGTCTCATCTGACGGTCAAACTAAGAGTTACAGTAATGCCTGGCATACATCAGATTGCTGTTTGATCTCACAAGGGCTGTCATGATATCAGATTTTTCACACCACAGTTTTCGTTGCCAAACGGAATTCGTGGTAATAATATATTGCAATTGTGATAGAAAGCTATTTCATACAACAATTACAAGAACTGAGACTCTGACTTTCTCTGGCTACTTTGACACTGCCTAAGAAGAGAAAAAAAATACTGTCAAACCCAACAGTATTATAGATAAGCTTCATAATTTACCCTATTTGAAATGGCATACCCAAATTAACATGCAGAGTTCATGAAGCCTTTGGACTTCAAACTTTGTCTATTTGATTGAATTCTGAGATTTAAGGAACATTTTTAAGATCATGCTACGTGATTTCATTTAGAAGAGACTAAAATGCTAACCATATTTAGCTTAACACAGCGTCAAAATACAATTTATGAGAATAACAGCATATTTTACTCCAAAATTTTGTTATAGCGTCAGTTGAGTGATTGAAATAACTTCCATCTGTGAACTGATATGGCTTCTTATCACAGAATGAGGCAAAAATCATATTATTCTATACAGTTCACAGTTGATGCTATGTTGAATTGCAACGTTTTGGAGACTTTTTGATCCCAGGATTCAAACAATCAATAATTAAACATTAACATTAAAAACATTTTTTTTTAAAACCACTTATTCTTTATTCTTTTTTCAAATGTACTTTAACTTCAGTATTTCTGGAGCCCACTAATCATTGATCAATGATTATTTTATATAGAATGACATGAGGGCAAGTAAGTGATGAAATTTCATTTATGGGTTAACTAACCCTTTAATAATCTGTTTTAGTTTCACTTATATTATCATTGCTATGTGTACACAGTCTCAAACCACATTTTATTTATTTTTCTTTCTCCTAAAACATCTTAGCCAAACATGAATGACACAAGACTCACACTGCTGTGATGTGCCAGTAGGGACACCAATCTAAAATCTCATCTCGGGGGTCAGCAGAGTCTGGGTCTATGAGGGCAAAGGGCCAGTTTCTTCTGAGTATAAATATCAATACATTAATCCAGTGAGCTTCAGACTTCAGTTGAAGACTTTACCAGAAGATTTCATCTCTGAACTTCCTAAGGACACACAGAGACTCCAGGTAACACTTCATTAAATCAATTTAAATTAACAGGTAACATTAGTGTGAATGTGCTGTTTAGAGCTAAATAGACCATTCAGGTGTGACAACAGGGGATTTATAGACATGTTTTTATGATAATAATAATTTTAACAAAATCACTAGGAACTGAAGGGGGAAAAAAGTATTTTGGTTTCATAATTTTGGAACTTAATTTTAACAATGAATTAGCCATCATTACTTATAAGGAAATTTAAAACATCGAGAGAATTACTAAAACAACTAAAGTTGTTTGTATGGTATTATAAAGACACCACACCCAACCCCCAAAAAAAAAAAAGAATTGTGGTAAATTGAATAAAGCCAGAAGATCAAACTTGAAACTTTCTTGTTAGTCCAACAATTTTTTTATTGAGACTAAGCTGCCAAAAACAGCAAGAAATTGTGCAGTCTTTGTATTGCAAATATAAGAAATAAGGGTGTAATGATACACTGTTGTATTGGTAATTGCTTTAGTTACACATAAAATCATGTGACTCAAAGCCTCTAAAATTTGTAACAACTCATTGCCTCAAACTGAGTAAAACTAACTTGAACAGCTTGAGCAATGTCTCAGTGATGACATGAGATTCTCACGGGCTGGTGATGAACTGGACTTGTGTTACTGTCACTGATGACTGTGAGTGCTGCAAAATCTCCAAACTCTTCCTCATCAGACTCCTCCTGAAGTAATTAAATAGCAATACTATAAATGTCTATGTCCTGTATATTTTGTCTATCTGAAATGATTTGCCAAAAGTCAAATAAACTGTCACCATATGCCACAAGGACGCCTAAGTTTACATCAATGTATTACAATTAAATCTTAATCTAATCATGACAAACTATATATCGCTAGAAAAGTCTATGAAATAGACTTTACATTTAGAAATACTTTACGAAATAGAAATACATCATAACAGGAGCTCATCCATCCATTCATTTTGAAATCGGACATTGTATTACTATAGAAATGGTACTTTAAAATCTTGTAGCGGGCTCCTTCCCCTTAGTGGGGGTGTAGTATTACAAAATGTATTACGGTCTTTTAGAATAAAAACTTTTTATAATATTGACAAAATACATATCGTTGGAAAGGTCTGAATCTCAAGATTCCATATTTTGTGATATTATATTTTGTGATAGAAGTAATATTGACTGAGAAATTTGCAACGCTTTAGTTTACAACCTACAACGTACAGCGTAAGTAAACCGAATTTACTATTCAGTGTAGGTATAAGGCAATCATATGCTAAGTTTGGGGAATAAAGGTAAGGTAATAACCTGGAAAATTACAAATTATTTCTACTGTAAGTATTTTGAAACTAAGGGGTACCTATTCTAATATTACGTGGTATGTATGACATAACAATATTTGCAAACGATTTAGCAAAAACACACTGTGTACTTTTCAGTGTTGTGCAGTAAATAGTTACTAGTAACTTAGTTACTGTAATAATGTTACTTTTTGCAGTAACTAGTAGTGTAACTAATTACTAATAAGATTTCAGTAATATAACAGTTACCATCCATAAAACAGCTTAGTTACTTGTGATGCCTCAACCCCGCTGATTTAAAATCCAACAATCAAATAATTCCTAGATTTATTTTCATAATTTTCACAACTCGCACCAGTGCAGCAAGCAAGCAAGCTTGGAATATGGAAAAGCTTACAATTATCAGATAGAAATATTGTACTATATAGATTTTTTCAGGGTAAAAAAGATGATCTGAACACTGTTGTGTAAATTCTGACTTTACTCTGGCATCACATCCCACCCACATCCCTCTGATCAGCATGTGGTACATTATATTGCTGTAATTAAAAGTGTTTCTAATAATGACTGCTATCCAATGTGGATTTTGGTCAAATGATGAGGCAGAAATATGTTGTTCGTAACATTCAAGAAGAATTTAATGTGGAAGATACACAGTTACAGCTTCTGTGGGGCGTGAAGAAAAATTAATGTAACTAGTAGTGTAACTAATTACTGTTACCAGAAAGTAATATGTAAAGTAAGAAATATATACATATATATTATACCAGAAAGTAATATGTAAAGTAACAATATTAGTTTTGAAAGGAGTAACTAGCCATGAGTATATTATATATATTTTTTCGATCTGAACGCTCGGTTGGGACTGTTGGGTTTGGAAGCTGACTTGATATGACCCAATTTGGGTTGATATCAGTAATAAGTAACCTCTTGGGCTAGGAATGTGGAGGACGTGAAAGAGAGCATGCAGCAAGTCACGCGAGTTCAAACACAAACGGTTCTGTGTGTGACAGAATTTGTGTCTGCGGTGCTTAAAATGGGAACGTGTGGAAAAAGCACCACTTTAAATTACAGTCTGCAACTGTTGTATTTACCCTGTAACTACATTTAACAAGGGGGGAACAAGTGTGGGCTATATTAGCATAGTAATTACAGAGAAAAATCTTGCGCTAGTTATAATATAATTGTTTGATGATTAAATTAAACCCTTAAATAAACCCTTATATGAAATAAAAATAGTACAGTACAGAGATGGGCACTCGAGTTAGAGACTCGGACTCGAGTCGCATTTTTATAGACTTCAGACTTGACTCGGACTCGACCTGAAATGACTCCAGACTTGACTCGACTCGAGGAAAGGACTTGTAAATATTTTAAAAGCAACTCGAGTCTTTTATCCTTAAATACTTATATAACTGATTTTCAAAAGGCGGACCGCATCTGCACCCTGGCCAGAGGCGTCATGCCCATTCAAAGTGAGGTGTAAATGTCTGATAAATTGCATTAATATTCTCCTGCAAAGTATTATATTTATATGTTAATAAGACTTATTAACATAACATAACATAAGAGTTAATAGATTGTAGTTCTACAGTGTCTCCTCGTCTGTGCTTTTATTTTGAAAAGAGCGCTGTTTTCTTCTAATGTTTTTTTTTTTGTGACGCTAAACTTCCTGCTACACTCTCTTCACAATGTGGTGCTCGCGCGTCGTCGGAAGAATGGTAAAACTTGTAAACACGTTATTTATTTATCGTTTTCATCATTTTTGAATCTTGTAAAGAAAGAGTTTACATTGTGATTTACTTTATTATTTTTGTATTGTTCGTACATGTTATTTCTAAGAGTTCCGAACTGTGAGAGTGTGTCGAGCTAGAGAGCATGCTAGAAGATGGCGGAAACACTTTGATTAGCGCCCTTGGAGAGCGGAATGAGGTATGAAGGAAAATGATTTGTATTGGGTGTAAACATGATTAATATGTGAACATGATTTATATGCAAATTATTTGTGAAGCTACATAGAAGCATTTTGTATTTTTCTATTTTATTCTGTAGTTTTCACGGTGTTCATGGTACTTGTGCTGCATGGTGCTCGTTGAAAGCAAGAAATAAATCGACACCCGTTTGAAACTCTCTGCGTCTTGATCAATAAATCCGAGGGGCCGCTACATGAGGAGGCACGTGCCCCCTCAGATTTTTGAGCCAAGAGGATTTTGAATGCAGCTTCCAAAAGGCAAAAAATAGCCAATTAATATTTTTTACAAATATTTGATACAATCACACCGGCGTGATTAGAATGTTCAGTGCGTATCATCAGCTGCTAAATTAAAATCTGCGTTCACTGGTTGGCGCTGAGTCAGATACAGACGCGTTTTTACAACACTGCGCATTATAACCAATCACACACGATGCTGTTCAGCTTGAATGCAATGACCAATTAGAGGCGTTCAGATGAGTCATTGCTAAAATGCCGGTGTTTTCTTCACTTGCTAGCTGACTGAATACCTCTTTCTGGCGAATTCTCTCGTCAGAAACAACAAAGTGCAAATGTGTGTACGAAACTGTAAGATATTGATTTCAGTGTAAACAGCTTCAGTGATTTTAATGGGAGTTTATTGAGAGTGGTTGAACTAGACTGTCAGTGAAAATGTTCTTTGATAATGTAAATGTTCTTTGATCTCTTTCTGTACAATAAAAGTGTTATGATTAGTAGCCTAACTTGCAATTTTTTTATTCACATTAACTTTCAATGTTAAATTCACATTAAATATAAAGTCAGTCATATTAAAAATATGTTATGGCATGACATCCATAAACAGACAGGTTTTTATGCATATAGTTAATAGATTACATTATTAGGTTACTTTGACCATCGCCCACTATCAACATAATCTATAAAGGTGAGAATCAAGATATTTCATGATATAGTTAAAGCGTTTGTGAATGTTCTGAATAAAAAGGAAAAAATAGTTACTGCCAGAGGAATACTCGGACTGATTTAATTTGAATATTATTTAGTTTATTTTTAAATTATATTTATTGTGATTAACCTCCCGCTCTTGTTCACAGTATAATGATATTCAATCGTTGCACGCAAATCACGGAGAATAACTCGATTAAGATGATCAAACTTATTTTTTTTATTATTGTCTATGGGCTGGAAATATTTCATAACTTAAATTTTATAACTTAAATTTAATGCAAATATAGAGGATTGCATCATAAAGTCAACGCGTGAAAAAATGTGAGCATGTTTAATACAAATTTGCCCTAAACCTTTAATTTAATCATACAGCCTATAGTAATGTTTTAAGCTTTGGCTATTTCTAATGCTTATTAATGTGATATGTTGTTTATATAGTTTTCTCGCTGTTGTGTGTTGAAATAAGGTCATCAGACTGTGAAGAATTGCCTGTACACATACAGTGTGCCTCGCGCGCTCCTGTTTCAGTCATGAAATACACATCTGGATATCGTGACAACATATTCCTTCGTTTCATAATACTCAATTAATTGTTGTAAACTGAGATTGGTGTCTTTAGAAGACGTATCTGTGCTGAATTCTACATAAATAATCCACAACAAAGCCGTGCTATCCTGTCCTGCCAGATGTTACACCGTGCACACTCTTCTATAGCACGCGCGAACTTGGCGCTGCGCTTTATATCACTTCACTAATAAAGCGCAGAAACTACGAACATGCAACGCGTGAAATTAAATTACAGTACCGATAAATCACATAACTGGTACTGCGTATGTTAGCTGGGAAGGATTCGCATGAAGGTATGATATTCATTCTATTCAGGAGCAGTTTCCACATTTCATAGTCGGCAGCCATATCACCCCGTAGCCCAAGACTGGTTACTCACTGAAGCTAAGCAGGGTTGAGCTGGTCAGTACCTGGATGGGAGACCTCCTGGGAAAACTAGGTTGCTGCTGGAAGAGGTGTTAGTGAGGCCAGCAGGGGTGCTCACCCTGTGGTCTGTGTGGGTCCTAACGCCCCAGTATAGTTACGGGGACACTATACTGTCAATAAGCACCGTCCTTCGGATGAGACGTTAAACCGAGGTCCTGACTCTCTGTTGTCATTAAAAATCCCAGGATGTTTTTTCGAAAAGGGTAGAAGTGTGACCTCGGCATCCTGGCCAAATTTGCCCATTGGCCTCTGACCATCATGGCCTCCTAACAATCCCATACACTGATTGGCTTCATCACTCTGTCTCCTCTCCACCTGTAGCTGGTGTGTGGTGGGCGTTCTGGCGCACTATGGCTGCCGTCGCATCATCCAGGTGGATGCTGCACACTGGTGGTGGATGAGGAGACCCCCCCCCCCCCACCTCACAATGTAAAGCGCTTTGAGTGCCTAGAAAAAGCGCTATGTAAATGTAAGGAATTATTATTATTATTATTAACAGTTCATGTTAGTATTGGATATATTCACCAATAACTGTTGTTTCCATAACCCAAAAATAGCATGTTATTTTCACTTAACGGTCTTAACTTAATTTTTGTGAAAATAAATTTGGTTTGTTTTTGTTTTTTTAACTTGAATACATTTAATTCATTACAATAATCTAAATTTAAATGCTGTTAAACATAAAATCAAGATGTAAACTGAACTCATTTCTTTTTTCCTCAATAACTATAATTTTTATTGAAGAATATAAAGTTCTGGAATCACAAAATTAATTGTGGTTAATTTGTTTAATATACCAATACTTCATAATTAACAGTTTCTGTTAATTATTGTGTCATAATTAATCATAATTAAAGCAGAAATAAATAAAATCTTTCAGCCTACATGGGTTGGGGGGCCTTCAAATATATGGGTGATTCTTAGACTATGGGCACTTTTATGTTCTTTGGTCATATTTTTAAAAAATACATATAATTTTGGACAAATTCCTCTTTCTTTGTCAAACTAACAGTGTGTGTGTGTATAAAAAAGTGGGTCGCGGCTTGATGACCATGGGAAAACGTGGGTCCTAAGGCCAAACCAGTTGAGAACCACTGATCTATTTACTGATATATATTTAGCAAAATTATCCTTTATATTTATTTATTTATTCTAGTTAAGTAACAAGTTTAGAGTTTATACTCACTCAATGGCTTTTCTGTGACATTGTTTACAAGCCGCTTCTTTGACGTTTTGAAACTCTGACTGAGCGATTACATGAGATGTGATTCGGTTTCTTTCAACACCTTCTGATGATCGTTCATGTTTATTTGCTGTGGTAACTAGAAGTAAAGAGAAAGAGATGGTCGGTTCATGTGAGTTCTGCTCTGCTGCTTGTACAGAGGCGCTAAAATGATCTTTCACGTTACATTTAACACCAAAACTGTATATACTGTTTGACAGAATATGAAATCTGACACTTTGTTTCATTCTGCATTACCAAAGCCACTTTAGACACGTCAGTGTGCAGTACCGCCACCTACCGACTAGAGGATGGTCAACGATTCCATTTGTATATAAACCAGTCTCATGCAATTTAACTAATTGGATCTGAATTGTTTCAGAGCCAGCTTTATTTAACCCCTATTCATAATTTTTAACTGATTAAATCTAATAGTTTTGACAGTTAACAGATTTACATTGATTCTAAGTAATCAGAGTACATACCTGTAAAAAAAAAAAAAAGATTATTTAAATAAAATCAAATAGATGCAAATACTTAATAAAAAACTGTGCCAAGAATCATTTTTTTGAGTGCACTGAATCAATTATTTACATTGTCTCTACACTTTGTTTGTTATAATGAATGACAAAAACTGCAATCTGCTTTCACGATTTACGATGTACTAAAGGCTTATGATGCTTTTGGGAAACGCAGCCCAGTTCTGTGAGGAACAGGACACGCACCGATAGAGAAGCATTTCCATCATCTGCAGGTATTATGACCAATCACAAAAGACGCGTTGCACAGCTAACCATAGACAGCTATGGACACAGATATATTCTAAAAGGAGTTATCGGATGCCCATTTTCCACAAGTTGATATGATTCTTTAGGGTCTTAATGAAAAGTCTATAACATACTTTGGTTAAAATTTCTCAATGGTAGTGTAAAAAAACACCTTCTTTTCCCTTGTCAAAATCCGCTCTATTTTCATCAAGCCATTCTAGTCCATGTTGCTTTAAATGCTAATGAGCTCTGCTGACCCTGCCCCTCTCTTCCGTGGAGTCACGAGCAGACTGTTAACTTCAGCCTGGCTAACTAGCACATTATTAGGAAAGGCGATTTGCAAAGATTCATAAACCCCTTGTACTCACTTCTTCTGTAGATGAAGCTGGATCACGAATGATTCGCACGAACATACGCATTTAGGCAGTTCGCTGCATTCACTTCAAAATTAAAGTAACATTAATCCTCTGTGTCTTCAGCGGTTCAGATGTCGGGAGTAAATGACGACTGTTATATTCATTACATCCAACAACAAATGCCTCAATAGCTTGATCAGAGACATCTTGTCTTCCCCTGCACCGGAGTCGACACAATGGCGGACTGATGACAGCTCACTCAGGGCAGGTCTAAGGTAAAAGCGATCTGAGAGCAGTCTGTGCAGAACTATGTCATTCTGACAGGAATCTCAGAACAGCTTGATTTGAGAAAGGGGATTTTAAAATAGGGATTTAAAATAAAAACATTGGGTGGATTTTTATCATTATAGGATGTATGTGTACACTCACTTCCAACACATATGTGTTCAGACAACAACAAAAGTGTATTTTGCATCCGATGACCCCTTTAAATCAATCTGCAATCATATCATAATCTTTCAAATCCTTGATCAGCATCTGCAGCGCGCATACAGGAACCCTCCACCTTCCCCAGCTCCACATGTATATTTCTGCTATGGGTAATTCACGTTCACTTATGCTTTGTACAGCAGCATGTTGTGTGTGTATTGGCAGCAATACTCCAAAATAAAAAATTTTTTTATCACTGCTGATTGACCGTGTGTTTTCAAACTTCAGCTGAAGTTCACTTATGCATTCACATCCTTTTGTGCAGATGTAAGTTGTAATATTGTTTTTATGTTGTATATGTAACCAGTCCTACTTGCTCTGCTCCGAGTGGGATTAAAACTAGCATCTCCAGAATGGACAGCAAACAAGGACACTAAAAACCATGACACACAAACACAAAGGCAGTGTATTCAGGACACTGAGGCTTCTTCTTCTGTGTTTCCATTAAAACAGATCTTCTTGCTGGCATTTTTAAGATGGTGGCACTTTTGATGTACCTAAAGGAGCCAAACTTCATCTGCTTATGGCTGGCAACCCTAACTGTGGCGAATTCTGGATTTGCTGATCTCATTCAATCCCAAAGTAAAACAAAGACTCAAGGTAAGATGCGAACGGTGTTACAAAATGTGAATGTGTAGAGATCAGCAATATTATAGGACAGATTCAATGTCCTTAGAAGGAAATGTGCTTCTCAAGTATTTTCTCATCAATTTATTCCATTGGGATTTTATTTTATTTTTTTAAATAAAAAGAATATTTAAATATAAATATAAGAAAATCCCCATTAGAAAGTTTAATAAAAAGCCATGAACAAAACCAGCAGAAGTGGACAAACTCAGTGGCGGGCCGTGCATTTCAAACCTAGGCCTTCGGTGGCATCATACATGAATTAATCCACCTTTTAATACCATCATAATGATGCCACGGCTATAGAAACCATAAATAGGCTATTACACATAAATGCAGTATAACAAAGCATTGCATCACAGACAGGTATCTTATGTAGTGAGAATGAATGCTATTACTAAAGCTAGAAACACAATTACAAAATTCAACAAGTTGCCGCAGCTGCGCAACGCATCATCTCTAGCTAAAGAATTAACCTAACAAAATGACACACATATAGTCCACCCGATGTTCTTACAGACATTTATTAACTCAAATGCATTTATACCTTACAGTTAACATTGGTATAAAACAAATAAGGGGATTACACGTGTTTTAAAGTTGACCTAACAATTTAACGAACTCTTAACGTTACTGCTTTTCATCTTCACGAGTCTCCCCGCCACTCTGCCAGCGCGCAGCGGGAGGAAAATACTGGTTAGCACAGCTTTACCGGGAAAGCGAGCAAGTAACATTAAAATAATTCATACAATACGATGAAGAAAAGTGTATTCATGTGTATTAATGTACACGTAGGACTCTCATCTTCACGCCGAGCGCTGCGGCCGCAGTTAACACAACTCGACTTGGGAAACTGAGATATTCTTACGGAAACTTAAACCTGGCTTTATATCTTGCAAATAACATCAGAATACAACGCATAAAGCAATAAAAAAGTCAAAAATGAAATCTAACCTACCATAGTGGTTTTTCATCTTCATGAATCTTTCAGAGAGCCGGTGCCGAGGAGGTGTTTGGTTGTTTTTCGCGGTCATTTAGTACTTTAGTATTTATATTTACAGAAGGCGAATATTTTTCAGAATACACTGGAAATCTACAATAACACACTGTACACAGCATATACGGTAAGAAACCTGAGAGACCGTAATAATACTGTGAAAACAAAAATGATTTACAGTAATGCTGTTTACTAGCTTTGACTAGTACGCTCCGTGACCATCCAATCAAAGGACGAGAAAATGCTGACGTTATCGTAAGCCTGCTAGATGGCCCTGGTGCTGCCAACTCGAAATCTGATTGGTTAAAGCAACGGTTTTATTGCCATTGATTTTAAGCTACAAACGCCTGCATTGTTGATTCTGAAGGCCTTAGGCAGATTTCTTTGACCCTGGCAACACGATTGCTGAAATATAATTGGATAAAAGCTCCAATATAAACATACACTAGTGGAAGTCAAGTCAAGTTGAGCTTTATTGTCATTCCGCTACATGCGGGGGCATACAGTGGAACGAAATGTCGTGCCTCACAGGACCACGGTGCTACATAAATACAGGCATACAACAATGAAGTAAAACAGTATAAACCTATACACAACTATCCTACTGATAGATTTTGACTATAAATATACTATATATAAAAAATACCTATACATAAACTAAAAAATACAAACTATACGAATGCTTCAGATAAATACTGTACATGTGCAAAGAGAAACATTGTGAGTCAAGCAGCTGGCTGGGGAACAGTGCAGGATGATTTGTAGTGCATGAGCATGTAAACATACATATATTACTGAGTCTTTTGTGGGATTGTATACACACAGCAGTGTGTGTGAAAAGTGTCTAGCACGCATAGAGGAGGAGAGTGTGCTACTACAGGTGGTTTATACAGGCCCACTCACCTGTGTGTAGCACACTTCGATTGCACAAAAAAAGTTCCATAGGTTTCAGATGGTCCATGTTTCAGGAGGTAGGGGGTTTGTATGGGGGTTCAGAGAGGGGCGGGGTGATTTGAGTTCAGGGCTCTCACAGCCTGGGGGAAAAAGCTGTTGAGCAGTCTGACAGAGCGGGCTCTGATGCTTCGGTACCGTCTTCCTGATGGTAGGAGCTGGAAGAGACTGTGGGAGGGGTGTGTGGAGTCCTTCACGATACTGTTGGCTTTGCTGGAGCATCATGTAAGGAAAATGTCCAGGATGGAGGGGAGAGGGGCACCGATGATCTTTGCAGCTGTATTCACTGTCCGCTGGAGGGTCTTGCGGTCTGCTGCAGTACAGTTCCCGTACCAGACAGTGATGCAGCTGGTCAGCACACTCTCAATGGTGCCCCTGTAGAAAGTGGTGAGGATGGGTGGAGGGAGACTTGCTCTTTTCAGCCGGCGGAGAAAGTGTAGGCGCTGTTGTGCCTTCTTGGAGAGTGACATGGTGTTGGTGGACCAGGTGAGATCCTCTGTGATGTGCACCCCCAGGAATTTAGTGCTGCTGACTCTCTCCACAGGCGAGCTGTCGATGGTCAGTGGGGGGTGATCAACGGAATTTCTCCTGAAGTCCATCACAACCTCCTTTGTCTTGCTCACATTGAGGGACAGGTTGTTAGTGCCACACCATTTCGCCAGCTGTGCCACTTCCTCTCTGTAGTGCGTTTCATCGTTGTTGCTGATGAGACCTACCACTGTTGTGTCATCAACGAACTTGATGATGTGGTTGGAGCTGGACTTGGCAGTGCAGTCGTGGGTCAGCAGCGTGAAGAGCAGCGGGCTGAGCACACAGCCTTGTGAGGCACCTGTGCTCAGTGTGGTAGTGCTCGAGGTGTTGTGGCCGACACGGACTGACTGAGGTCTTTCGGTTAGAAAGTCCAGATTCCAATTACAGAGGGAATTGTTAAGGTGCAGCAGGTTTAGTTTATTAATGAGCTGTTGTGGGATTATTGTGTTGAATGCTGAGCTGAAGTCAATGAACAGCATTCTAACATAAGAGTCTTTATTTTCTTGGTGGGTAAGAGCCAGGTGGAGGGTGGAGGAAATTGCATCGTCTGTAGAGCGGTTTGGACGGTATGCAAACTGGAGCGGACTGAGTGTGTTGGGGAGGCTGGTTTTGATGTTATGCTTGACTAACCTCTCAAAGCACTTCATCATGATTGGAGTCAGTGCTATGGGATGGTAGTCATTTAGACAGGACACAGGTGATTTCTATGGTACCAGTATGATTGTTGTGAATTTGAGACATGTGGGGACGACTGCCTGGCTCAGCGAGGTGTTGAAGATATCTGTTAGGACATCTGTCAGCTGTACAGCACAGTTTTTCAGTACACGGCCAGGTATGTTGTCAGGACCCGCAGCCTTGCGTGGGTTAATCCTAGATAGGGTCTTCCTTACTTCGGCTGGAGACAGACAGAGCGCCTGGTCGTTGGGAGGTGTGGGCAGTTTTTGTGCAGGTGTGTCATTCTGCATCTCAAACCTGAATAAAAGTGGGAGGGATGTGTCATCATCACAGGCCTATGGCAGGGGCTTGTAGTCTGTGATGGTCTGAATGCCTTGCCACGGACTCCGTGTGTCACTGCTGTCTGTGAAGTGATTGTTGATTTTTTGAGCATATGACCGTTTTGCATTTTTGATGCTGCGGGACAGATTGGCTCTTGCTGTTTTGAGGGCTGCTTTATCTCCTGATCTGAAAGCTTCATCTCTGGTCTTTAGCAGCCCACAAACCTCTGCTGTCATCCATGGCTTCTGGTTGGCACGTGTGGTGATGGTCTTGGTGACTGTCACATCATCAGTACACTTTTGGATGTAAGCACAGTTTCAGTGTACTCCTGCAGGTCTGTGTGGTTGTTGTAGGTGGCCTCAAAGCTACAGCTCAAAGCGCGTCCTTAGCGTTTGCACACGGGGGAATCTAAACCGCGATAATAACACTGGCCGTGAACTCCCACAGCAGGTAGAACGGTCGACACTTCACAACCATAAACTCCACCAGTGATGAACAGTGTTTTGTCACTACCACAGCATTGTTACACCATTCTTTGTTGACGTACACACACAAGCCACCCCCGCGATTCTTACCAGACAGTAATGAATCTCTGTCCGCTCGGTAGCAGGTTAGCCCGTGCAGCTGAATGGTGGGGTCCGGGATGTTGTCGTTTAGCCATGTTTCATCGAAAACAAACACACAACAATCCCTTACCTCATGCTGTGTAGACCGACTGATTTGAATTAAGTCCAGTTTGTTCTCCAGAGAGCGAACGTTTGAGAGCATGAGTGTTGTGTCTTGTGGGGTTAGCCCTTAGCCTAGCTCGTATACCTCCGTGCTTACCGCGCTTCCGTCCTCTCTCACACCGCTTGTGACGCCACCTTGTGCCGCCGCCTATGGAAGTCATTGGTGCCCCAAAACAGCCTGGTTACAAACTTTCTTCAAAATATCTTCCTTTGTGTTCGGCAGAACAAAGACATCCATACAGGTTTGGAACTACTTGAGGGTGAGTAAATGATGACAGAATTTTCATTTTTGGGTGAACTATCCCTTTAAGTCAAAGCTGGCCCAAGGCATAAGCGAACTAAGCAGCTGCTTAGGGCTCCCCAAGAGTACATGAAATGACAACTTGACAGTTATAAAAACTGCAGCAACGGATGGTATCAGGGGCGCAGATGGCACTAGGGACGGGGGATACATGATTCATAGTGACCCGATCCGTCCCCCTCACTGTCTCTATGAAAGGCGACATCGGTAAACAGAGGATCAGTCAGGGTTTCCGCTAGTTGCAGCCCGGCCCGCCGCTCCTTAAACGTGCACTAAGCGATTTTTAAAAAACGCTTTTGACTGCAGTGTCTGACCGAGTCCCAAAACACACTTGGGCATGTCTTGTAATGTTAGATAGAAGAGAGCACTCAATTTGAGTGCAAAGGACAGATCAGCAGGTCGACTATAGATAGAGAGAGATGGCAGATAAAAAAAGAGGAAAATATCAGAGAAACAAAACATTAAGGAGAAGGGTTATGATCAGGCAAGAGGTAGGACCTGCGTAAATATCAGAGCAGCTTTCCAGCGGTAGAGAGAACTTAAGGAGCAGGAAGGGCTCGAATCGGATGCCGAAGTTGTCTTGTTTCTTTTTGATAGGTGAGTAATGTTGATTTTGCTTTGTTTTACACAACTTATCCGTGTTGGCTTTTGCTTGAATATGCTTGTGTATCATCTTCACTTGTTTCCGCGATTGTCGTTGCCATGGTTGTGTACGTACATGTGGGGCGAAGATATCAAAATAGGGGCGAGGTCCTGTTGGAGTATGAATGTGTTTGTTTTGGTGCTTTCAAATATCAACATCATTTGGCACAGGGGTGACCCCGAATAGTCGACGATTCGATGCTTCGATTCGAGGAGCCCGATTCGACTCCCAGTCTCACAGTCGAATATTCACAGAGGTGTTATGATCATGCCATTTTGGCTATATGGGGGTGCTCAATGTCTGATGTCACATAGAACTACCGGTTTTCTCCCAATAAGTTAATATACAGCCTATTATGATAATGCTGTAAATAAGAATCTGAAAAGAAAAAAGCTTTAAATGAATGTTTTGACATGCGTGAATAAATCCAACCACCCCTAATTATAAATTTAAGTTTCACTTTCCATAATCCGTGACCGACAGAGGAGCATCTTGGCGGCAAGGATTTAAAACTTTATATATCGTGGGTATATTAATTATCTCGTATAAGATGCATTTGGTTGAGTCGCTGCAGTAAAGTGCTTCATTATTGTACTATACGGTGATTATCTCTTCAGCACGCAGGACAAACAGCTATGCAGAATATTAATGACTATGACTGGGACTGTCATATACACATAACCTGTGATAATGACAACACTATTATATATATTTATAAGCTTTTTAGAATTTCTAATTTAAACAAAATAAGAAGTAGAATAAGACAAATAAGTTAGCAATCATATGAAATTAGTATTATTAAAAAAATGTATATGTACTGCAGAGGGGGCACAGAAGAACACAAAAGTGGCTTGTAGGTACGTTTAATGAGGCTCAGAGGTGGCATGAGTGCAATTAAATTCATAAATTCATGTTGAGATTAATGTTTTAAATATAAAATGTTGAAAATAGAAATATTAAATGATTTAAATAACTGAAATTATAATTTAAAAATGAAACTAATACCGCCAGCAGGTGGCGGCATGTCACGGTCACTTTTTTTCACTGAATCATTCATTCAATTGATTCATTTGAGCGGCTGATTCATTCAGGAATGAAGCAAGTGATACTTGTGCATACTATCCATCCTAAATTCTATGTTATAGTATTAATTTTCAATACTATTTAGGGCAGATAGGGTGGATAGTATGCACATTGGGACGCAGGGACTGTCTTTATGAATGGGTAATCATGAATCACTGACTCGCTAGATTCGTTTAAACACGCAGTTCATTCATGAATGAAACACCACTGTGTGCTTTTACAGATCAGCTGTTACTTTATTTGGAACTATTTTCCTGGATGATATGGCACAAAATCAGGCAGAAGTGCTATAATCAGACAACCTAAGTCACTTAATATTAACTTATTGTTTATTGAACTGTTGTATTAAATCAATATCATATTTGCAAACTCCCTTAATAATCTTTAAAAGCTGTCACTCCGTTTATCGCGATCTGTGGACACACAGAAAATGATAAAATGCACACAAGTGAGTTCTCTTTCACTTTAAATGAGAAAGACTTAAAACCATGTGCAGGGAATGAGTAGAATTATTATTAACAGCCACAAACCCGCGCCGAAAGTCCTGCTCTGTGTTCTCTGCTAATAACCCGACTGTGAATGATGCGAGCAGCGTTACTATGATGTTACTTAGAAGCTGCTGCCGTGGCGGGGATGATTTTTGGTGTGGCGGCCTGCCACGGCTGAATGAATATAGCGAAAATGCTGGAATGAACGATGTGACCAAGCCGATTTTAAATAGAGCTGTGCATTAAGTGATGCAGAGTAAATTCAGAGTAACAAACCTACAGCAGCGACAAGTCTGTGTTGGCTGAATATGGCTGAATATATTTATCAGCTTCTACAGTTAAAGATAAAATACTTAATGCAGTACTGTATAAATATTATACCATTGATAATACTTATTTATTTATACTTCAGTACAGTAAAAGTACAAAAAATCAGTATAATAGTCATGTTATAATAAATCCAAAAGCAAGATGTGCCAAAAACTAGGGAGTGGAAATAACAACTTTTTTTTTGTTTGTTTTTTGCTATGCTTCGTTGGCAATTCTGTTTCAACAGCCTGGTAGCGTAGCATGGAAAGTGCTGGCCTAGGTCTCTAGCATTCTGTGATTGAATCTTACCTACTATGATCCTAAATTGCTTGTTGAACCAGAAATTATATAAGGAGCTGTCTTTATATTCAAAACATCTTGAATGTTAAATTATTTTTGTGCTTATTGGACGGTTGTTAGCTTGATCCTGTATTCCCTCTGAACACATTTTGTTATGCAATGAGCTTGCCGCTATATTTTATTATAATGGATTTCTAAAGTATTATACAGTGTTCATTATCATTAAGATGGAAAAAAATGTGTTATAAATATTATCTTTTTCTTTATTATGGTCACAGCATCAGAGCCAATGGAAGTGGCAGCCCTAGGAAGACCTCTGTCTCTTGGTATGCTGTACGACTCCCGTGAAGATTCCTTCATTCCAGGTGGTGTATCTATCTAAAAAAAAAAAATTAAAATTAAAAGGTACATAACACACACAGTTTCACCCAATCTCATGTTAATCTTGAGTACCTATAGAGTAGTACTGCATCCTTTATATCTCCAAAAAGTCTTTAGTTTGATCATATTTATAAAAGAAATATACAGCTTTACGATTTTCTCAGAAAACATCCGAGCTCCTGGAGGCGCGCCGTGGGCGGGGCTAAAGAGTGATGAGCACTTGCGCCAATTGAAAACAAAACACAGACATTTGATGCCGTTTCACTTACCATCTGCAGTTCTGAATCATGAATCTGTATCTTTTATAGCTGGGACTGCTCCAATGGTGGTTATATCCGCGGGTGCTGCGGATAAACCGTGGGTCGGGTAATAAAAAAAATGCATTCTGATTATGATGCAAATATTAACTACATTTTCTAAATAGGCTACAGAAATTGAATAAACTGTAAATTAACATAGTAAAGTTATTCAACAAAACATTATTTAGTCAAGAACAAGTTGTTGTTTGATTAACATTAATGACAGACGGCAAAGCTTTATTAGGCTGCTGTCACAAGACCTATTTCACGGATCCAATACTGATACACATGCGTTTTCTTTCACAACTGTTTATATTAACTTAAGACAAAACCAACAGTGCTTATGAGGATACTCGCCAGGACGACCATTTTGACGTCATTTTGTGTGTATTTTGGCACAAGCGCAACAAGCGCGTACTTTGGATGTGACTGTGAGCGCACAGAAAAGTGCCTCTGGAGCACGCGAGTACTGAATGGCTTAAAAAGACGTGAAAATAATACATTTTTGTGATGATGCAACAATGACCGATTAGGCAATTGACAATTCTGTCAACTGTACCAAAATGCGAGCTAAAGTCTTGTATCGCAGCATGCAGCTCTAGATGCGCCGATGTGAAGAAAAGGTCAACGAGAGAAGACGTGGTACAGCTGAATCACTCACGCTGTTTTCAAGTAACTGATTTGATTTGATGGTTTGTGTGGATTTATTTACTCATCTAAGCTACAAGCTATATTGAATAAATGTTTTGCAGTAATTTCCCTCATTTTAAAGTTGAAAGCTGTGTGAATGAGTAACGCGATATATGTGCGATCGGGTGCGGGTCGAGTGTGGTTATCTAAATCAGACAAAAAATATAGGTGTGGGCGGTTGGCGGGTGGATAATTTATTTGAAGTTGCGGATTCGGGTGATGTTTTATGTTAGAAAAAAACTCTCTGAAACTTTTAAACTCTGAAACTCTCTGAACCCGGAAGTAAGATTTTTGTTACAGAAATATGCATCCAAATTATTTTTTTAAACTTTGTCCGTGCTTAGCATGAGAATTCAACTCTTTAACAGTGTAAACAACTCTGAATACATGAAACAGCATTGTATGTTGGCTCAGGGTTGGCATCATCTGAGTTCCTCTGAGGGGTTGGCATCATCTCTTCTCTGGTGTTCGGTCATCTCAGGTCTTTGTAAGGGTTCAATCCAGACGGAAGCTTGTGTGATTCCTAGTTGCCTCAGGATGCCAGTCCCGTGGCAGAAACAGAGAAGCAAATAGAGATTAAATTACCGTAGCTGCTGTTCAAACCAAGCAAAAAAAAAGAAGTGTTCCACCCAAGCAAAAGAATGATAATGTGCATTTGATCAGATGTAACTGAAGTACATGTATGAGATACATTATGTGAATGCTTGGCTAAAGAGATGTGTCTTTAATCTAGATTGATAAAGAGAGAGTGTGTCTGAACCCTGAATGTTATCAGGAAGGCTATTCTAGAGTTTGGGAGCCAAATGTGAAAAAGCTCTAATAGTAATATTTTGCAACTGATACAGAACTTAATAGGTAGACAGTGCAGATAATGTAAAATTGGGTTAATATGATCATATTTTCTTGACCTGGACTGGGTGTAGTACATGCTCGTTTATTGAAATTTTAACCTAATGCTGCATTCCAGACAGCTCGGATATAATAATATAACTATTATATAATATATTATAAGTATAATATTAATCTACTATATATAATAATATTATATAATATATATTATATAGGAGGCCCTACATTAGTATTATACTAGATAGTATATAATATCTGTAGAGACGATATTCCCGGGTCCAATACATGGCTGGTTTTCGTGCACGTCAGCAAGTCATTGACAGATTTTTTTTAGTTTATCCCTATTTTTCCCAGTCTTTGAAGCATATTTCCTACATTACTTTTTTTATTCGTTTTTTTTGTTCAGTCATGTAATTTAGATGTGTATTTCTATTTTTTTGCTTTCTGCCCTTTATAATTATTTCATTTAAAAAGAGTAATAAAGTGTACAATAAAGTACAATCAAAAGATTTGATTATAATCACATTGCACTTGAATAAAGTTAAAGGTGTAATCTGCCAATTTTCCTGCAGGTGACCTCATAATTCTGTCTTCTTACGATACATAAAGGGCTTTACAATTACTCCACAGCACTCGTAGATCTGCGAAGATTTTCAAGTACTACTTAATTTATGATGGTTTTGGGATACGGTCCGCAAGTCTAAGATGATTTGTGCGATCGTTTTTAAGATCAACTTAAGCTTACGATGCTTTTGGGAAACGCAGACCTGGTAAGGACTCTAGTAGCTGTATTTTGGACTATCTGTACCTTGTTTATTGAAGATACAGGACAACCACCTAGCAGTGCATTACAATAGTCCAGTCTAGAGGTCATGAATGCATGAACTAGCTTTTCTGCATCAGAAACAGGTAACATGTTCCGTAGCTTGGCAATGTTTCTAAGGCCATGTTCACACAGCAGCAGAATACGGTTGTCAGTCCTGTATTTGAGTCCTTAATACAGTTACGTTCACACACAGTTCGGTTATTTACAGGCGTGACAACCACATTCTGTAACCGAACTCACACCTGTAAATTTACAGGACTCATAACTGCATTCTCGGAACACACGCGCTGTGTGCGCACAGAACCAGTGTTGCCAACTTCTTTCGATGGAAAGTAGCTAAAGCCAGTTTGAAAAGTCGCTAAATGTTGCTAGATGACGTCATACTCTAATTAGCATATTCATGACGTCATCGCGTCGTATTGCCTTTTACATTTGTTTGTCTCTCTGTGCTCATACTGTATTTTAATGCAGCCAAATTCTCAATTAAGCTGTTTTCCTTTATATGTTTTACTGTTTCTGTTGTCAGTCAACGGGATAAATATAAAATAGTGACTGAAACGCAGCCCTTTAAGAATACATAACCAGCTCTCCCTTCCAAGAAGTTATTCTGCACAAAAATCCTAATTTATAATTGCGCCGTCTTCTGATGAAATCAAATAGTACACACAAGATAAGACAAGACAAAGACGATTCCTGTGCTGTGATTTCGGCTATATTTGCATGTAAAATTAGAGAAGCAACATAATATGAAGAGTTCAGATTCAAAACCCTCTAAATCCATCAGACTTCTTTTCTTTTAAATGAGCATTTTTTATCAGGCTCTTATGACCAGGCTCAGTAGTTTCATTTTAAAGGTAATGATAAGGTAATTAGTTCGTGAATAAAATAACTTTTTTTTTCAAAAATCTCACTTTAGACAATCCATTGGTTTTTAACCATTTTTTAAGATTTTCTTTTGTGTCAAAACCAGCTAAATCCACTTGTGCTTTTTTTGCAAAAACCTCTAAATCCACCTCTTTGGGACAAGACAGTAAATAGGCCTAGTTGAAAAATCACTAAAGATGCAACTAGAAACCCTGTCTGAATACAGGCAAAAATCCCCCAAAAATATTAAAAAAAAGAAAAGAAAAAAAAAGATTCACACAGTATAACCACAATGGCACAAAATGGCAGCATGTTTATTTTAACAACAAAAAACAGACGTTTCACAAACAACCCAACATTAAAAATGCATTAAAATACATACATCTGGCATAATATCCATATGAGAGAGAAGAATGGCATTTTGTTTGACTTCAAAGTATTTGTTGATTCCTTCAAAGTAAGGGCACTGCACGAAAAACTGTTACGAATGCATGCTACACTTGAGACCGAGCCATTTCCACTGTATCTAATTTCTTTTGCCTTATAATGGGCAAAGTTTTGAGGTAAATAACGTTTTCTTCTGCTATTCAATGTCAGTAGGACAGGCTCATCCATTTCATCGTACTCCATCTTTTATGTTAAAAATCTCAATCTGAATCTAAAACAATCTCCACAGAAAAACCGGCTCCTCAGCGCGCCACTATATTGAAACCACTCAAAATCATATGATTCGATTCGCGCCTTCTGATTGGTTCTCGGAACATAGCGGCTTTTGCTGCCAAAGGGAAGTGGCGTTTAGAGGCTTTTGCCAACAAATTGATATTTCTGAATGGGTTGACGCTGGGATTTAGAGGATTTGAAGCAAAAATATTTGTTGAACGTGTACTATGTGCAGTAAGCATTCGCTCAATGTCATTATCTAATTTTTGACGGAGGTGGCGTTTAGCGGCTTTTTCATCTGAACTCTTAACCTTTTCAGTGGTGAGTTTAAAATATTCCAGCGGTCCCCCCAGAGTGAGTTTTTTTTAGGCGACCGTTATTTTAGAACGTTTCCCCTTAATGTTTCCATGGCGACGCGTCATGATTGTCACGTGACACACCGCGGCCACAATAACACTGTATGACAGATGGATCGCTTTTATTTAGTTTTTCCTTTTTTATTCAAAATATTCATAAACTTGCTTACCATATAATCAACTATCTGATGTTCCGATTCACAAATATGTGCAAATGAGTGTGTTTTATCGTTTAAAAACAGTTCTAAATTATCTTGATCTGTAATGTGAGATGGGCGCCGCCATGTTTGTTCGCGCTGCAGTTCAGAGAGTCCTGTCAGTCGGATTTACATCACGTAAATTCATAAATTTTTCGCGAAATACATGCAAGTAAGTGGCGGGTGAAATGGGAGAAGAATAGAGTGAACTTTATAGTTACTTACACTATGTGCATTTGATATTAATAAAAATTATATTTGAATGGATTGTTATTGCTGCTTCCATAAACATCTGAGTGTATTTTACGAGCTCTAAATGTATTGTTTTACTAGTACTTATTTGTATTTAAATGTCTAAAGCATAAAATAAACATTATGTGGTTAAAAACACTGCATAAATGCGATTATATGACAAGTGCAGCGGCATCTCAGCGTCAGATAAAGCAGTTATGCGACGTCACCGAACGTTCTAAATCCCATACGTGGGACCGTACTCCCAGTGGCACGGAAATGAAAATCCCATATGTGGGACCGTATCGCTCAAATGGTTAATATCTATTTTAACTGAACGCGCTGCTCCCCTCAGCCGCTCGCTGAACAGAGCAGATGCAGAGAAAGAGGTGCGTGCACACCGATCTGGCGCCGTTGCGACAGTACCAGTGATCACAGAGACTCGCTAAGTTTTGTCCAAGAAGTCGCTAGATTTGTTGCTAGTCGCTTTTTTGGAAAGTCGCTGGGTGGGTCTGAAAAGTCACTAAATCTAGTGACAAAATCGCTAAGTTGGCAACACTGCATGGAACAGGACTGGACAACCTAGTTATCTGTCACGCTATACAGTGAGAGAAAGAGCCGCTTTGCCGCACAAACACGCATCTACTGTGTGTTACGAGTTTACATGTGTGATTTCAGTAACTTAGAGAAATGAGCTGTGTGTCATCTGAAAGTTTTAGTCAGTTTTTCTCCACCAGAGGCGCTCCTGTCAGTATAGTGTTCTGCGCGCAACTCAAATACTCCGCTCTCCACCTTAGATTTAAAAGCTGTTGTCAGTTAATGAATATTTGACGGATGAACTCGCGGCTTGATTGGACTCTAGTCGTATCAGAAAGTGAAAGTGAAAAATTTTTCAGTTTTATGGATGTCGCCATCTTGGTCACTGTTGGTAACACATATGGTTACTTGTAAGGAATACGGGCTTGACTCCCGTTGCACGTTCATACAGACAGTATTCGAGACGCTACTGCTAGTTACTGTGTGAATGAGACTCACATTCATATGATTTTCAAAAGATATGATTTATGATTTTCAAAAAGATAACTTGTTGTCTAATATAACAGCCAAATTTTTGACTGTAGAGGAGGGAACAGTACATCCGTCTAGATGCAAATTGTAATCCAAGAGATTCTGTGTATTCGTTTTAGGTCCAATATGTAATATCTCTGTCTTATCCCAGTTTAATAGGAGACAATTATTGGTCATCCAATCTTACATTTTTAACAGATTTAACTAACACACACACATTTACAATTTCTATTACAACAGTACATCTCTTCCTCATACATACAGTAATTCTTAAATCCATTTTTCATTTCAGGTGTTACTCTCTGGGATAAGAAATCATTGAGTGAAAATTTGCTAATTCGTCATCAGCCCCAGACAGATCTGAAGTTCAGTAGCTCTGATTCCCTTTCTAGCAAGTCCAGTCTCCTGGGTGTAAGTGCTTCCCTGAAGGCCAGTTTCATGTCTGGGCTCGTGGAGGTGGGAGGATCTGGAAAGTTCCTGCATGACACCAAATCCTCAAACCAACAGTCCAGAGTTACAATGTATTACAGTGAAACTACAAGATATGAACAGCTCACTATGTCCCAGCTGGGGCAGATCACCTACCCTGAGGTGTTTGACCAGAAAACTGCAACTCATGTAGTCACGGGGATTCTGTACGGAGCTCAGGCCGTCATGGTGTTTGATCGGACATTTTCAGAAGAGGAAAACAAGCAGAAGATTGAGGGAGAACTGAATGTCATGGTCAAGAGCATCCCTTCATTTTCCATTGATGGAGAAGGATCTGTAAATATGAGAGGACATGAAAATAATATGTCTGAGAAGATCACCTGCACATTTTATGGGGACTTCATTCTTGAGCAGAACCCCACCACATATATGGATGCCATACAGACATACAAGAAGCTCCCCACTCTGCTTAATCCACAGAATGTGGTTCCAATAAAAGTCTGGCTTTATCCTCTTCATCTACTGGATAATAAGGCAGCTCAGCTGGAGAGAGAAATCACCACAAATCTGATTTCCGACATTGAATCTATAATCGAGGAGCTGGGAGAGACAGAGAGGAAATACAATGACCTGTCAGGAAATGCACTGGTTAATAGTTTCAGTGATATCAATGAGAGGCTGCACTCTTTTAAGGACTCATTTAGCAAATACAAGACAATGCTACTGAACAAAGTCGGCAGGGTCTTGTCTGCTATTCGAGGAGGAAAGATGGAGGAGAAAACTCTGGAAGACATCCTGAAGATCCATAGGAGGTCCCCATTCAAAGCTGCCACACTTAATCACTGGTTACATGATGCAAAGTCTGAACTTGACCTCTTGGGTTCTCTCACCAAGTCACTGGAAGGGATCCAAATTGAAGACTTAGACGATATCATGGCCTACTTCTTTTATCCTAATATTGATGTAGTGGTGTGCTTGACCTTGACATCTCTGAAGTATGAAGACACATATCTTTTAGCCCTGAAGAACTTCCTTCGATCTGCCATGTTTAAAGAGCTAGATGGTTGTAACACTTCATTTTCTGTGAAATCTGCCAGAAAGTGGTTCAGTGATCCCAGTATCATAGTAAAGATGATAAAAAACGTGTCTCAGTTCAGGAGGTTTGCAGAGGCCAATAAAGATGAAAAGAGAATCCATTTCATAATTTCTGCCATCTCAAATCCATCCATTGCAGGCTCCTCCATCTATCTGATTGAAAGAGGGGAACTGACAGACAGACAGTTCCAGCCCATGTCCAACCCGGCCCCACCAATAGTGAAGAGTGTCCAGGACCAAACTGTGTCCCTTAAACTGCAGAAGTCTTCATCTAGAGAGAGAGTGCTGTTCAGAGTGGAGTACAAGCAGGTGAAACCACATTCTGGAGCTGAGGAACCATGGACTTTTGTACGCACATACAATGAAGACTTTACTCTGACTAGATTGGAGCATGGAAAGCATTACCTGATCCGCTACAGGATTGTTGGTAGAGTGGGAGTGAGTGAAGCCAGTGATACTGTTAGCGCTACTGTTGGCACTATCACTTTCGGTAAGTGTCATCTACATTTAGTTTTTTTTAATAGTTAACTGATGTGACTCTTAAAGGTGGGGTATGTAATTTTTCAAAAACTCTTTAGAAAACTGAGTCGGGGCCGAGTACCAAAACAAACTTGTAGCCAATCAGCAGTAAGGGGCATGTCTACTCATGATGCAGAGGAGAGAGCGCGCTTAGTGCACATGACAGACATTAGCCGAGCTGAGCGACGACAGAAAGATAGAGATGGCGGATAAAAAAACAAAAGAGGAAAACGTTTGCGGAACAATAAGGCAAGAAGTAGGACCCGTGTAAATATGCTGGAGAGAACTCAAGGAGCGGAAGGCCTGCAATCGGTCGCCGAGGTTGCTTTGTTTCTTCTCAACAGGTGAGTAACAGCGTGTCTACACTGGATGTGCGGCGCCGCAACAGCTAAAGTCTGTCTACACTGGACGCGACAAAGCGACCGTTGAAAATCATTTGAAATTTGTATCAGTACATCATAAATAGAACGCAGCAGCAGATTTGTCGCACCGCACAGCATCCAGTGTAGACAGCATCACTGATTATAATGACTTCTATAGCATTTAGTCGCGCCGCTTGCGTCCAGTGTAGACACGGTGTAACATTGGTTTTGCTTTGTTTCACAGAACTAATCGTTGCCTGGGTTGCATACGTATGTGTGGGTGGAGCTATCAAAATAGGGGCGAGACCCTTTTGGGGTAGGGGCGAGTTTGTTTTGGTGATTTCAAATATCGCTTACCCCACCTTAAAGCTAAAGCTATCTAGTTCACATAGCAACCTACCCAGCAGGCACAGTGTGTCAATGTAATGTCAGGAAGATGTTGGTCCAACATCAAATTTTGGTTGAAAATAAAAATTGCGTTGATATCCAAACCAACCGATTGTTTGACGTCAAGCTCCAGTAGAGACAGATATCAAATTTTGGTTGGAATAGATCCCACACTGAAAAAAAACAGACAAAAAAACACCCACAGAAACATAATGGTCAAATGCAAGGCAGCACAGGTTGCCAAAAATTTTACATTAATGGAAATAATGAAGACCATCAACAAAAGTAACGTGTTTAGTGAGAAGAGAAGAGACAAGCAGAAACACAAGAATTACAACTGACTTCATCCACAGCCTTACACGATATCCACTGAAGATAAAAATAAATTTAAAAAACACATTAAATCTAACCCTAACTCCACAAAAAGCATTACCAGCTTCACTCATTACTAACCAGATTGACTTTTTCTGTCATGTCTACAAAAGTTTTTGTGAAGTTATAGTGATCAGTGATTTACGTAGTTTGGCTCTATTTTTTTCAGTTTACTGTAACATGGTGTTTATAAAGCAAATTAGTTATGGGAAAAAGCCAGGAAAACATCACCAGGTGTAGTTGGTTATGCTTGAATGAAGATATAATTGTCATGTAATGACCTGAACCACTGGTCTTTTTCAAAGTCTGATCTCTGATTATGTGATTGTGTTATTTTTGTAGTATTGGTTATAATAGCCATGTGATTCAACAGCATGCGCTCCAACACTGTGAATGTAATCTGAAGGATTTTTAAAGAGTATTTTGCAGAAAGAAAGTATAGACTATTTCATCATTTAAACACACACAGACATCAAGTATCAGCGTATGAATATCAATGATGGTGACAATCAATTTAAAAGACAATCAGCATAACTGTTTCAGTGCATGCTGGGTACCACCAATCAAAACTCATCAATGTCTCCCAGCATAGATTGCAGCGTGAATAAATTATGCAGCTGAATTACCTTAGTATTTTCTTTTATTCTTACTATTTGTTTTTGTTTGCTGTTTTTGTTGTGACATTTTAGTTGCTTGTTTTGTGATGTTCAGAGTTGATCTGTTATTGATTGTCACCATTGTTGAAAGACTTGTGTTTATTCTTGACATCTGTGTGTCTAAATAACAAAGAAGTTTGCTGTTTAATCATCTCTGCTTAGATCTTCAGAGATTTAATGTCTTCTTTTATTTCAGTTGATTTCATCTAAGGCTGTGGCTGGAATTCACTTATAGTTCTTGTGTTTCTTCTCGTCTAGTCTCTTTTTTTCATAGTAACATATGACATCTCCTTTTCAGGTGTTTGAATTCACTTAACTGATTTTTTTTTTCTTTTGTTTTTTAATTCACTCCATTGGGTGGACTATAGTAAACTAATGCAAACTAATATAATAGTGGGTGAAGGATATGATTTCAAACAGTCGACTCTGACATTGTTCCCTACAATATATTACTGTTTAAATGGAAAAAAACCCCCAAAAAAACATTTTAACCGCAAAGTTTTACAGTGCATGTCAACCATTTTCATTCAGGTCTTATATGCATTTTCAAAATGTGCAGCAAAATAATCTGATTGTTAAGTCTGATGTCACGTGTCAACACTTCCAGGCCCAAACATTCAACCAGATACCTCATTAAAACAACAAACGGTGCAAATATACACTCACGATGTGATGAAAAATTTTTTGTGTTTTTGTTAGGTACTGTGCTTCGTTATGATGGGTTTTTCACAATCATGAAAGCGATGAGCTGGTCTGACAGCAGACAGTTTTGCAGAGATCGTGGTGGTGATCTGGTCATTATCAAAAGTAAAGAGAAGCAGGTGGGTTTGTACAAGTGGTCCTTTCAGAAAGAATATATATTATTCATTTATTTTTGTTCAATATATTGTATAACTGTGAAAATATATGAAATAATATACTGAATAATACTTATTTTGAATAAGACAATATATTGAATGAGCACAAACATGCATATCGTCCAAAGGTTAAGGCGCACTGTGCGCAAACAAAGATTACAAGAATTTTAAAAGCTATGTTCATCCATTATTACATTTACATTTAGTCATTTAGCAGATACTTTTATCCAAAGCGACTTACAAATGAGGACAATGGAAGCAATCAAAACCAACAAAAGAGCAATGATATGCAAGTGCTATGACAAGTCTCAGTTAGCTTAACACAGTACACATATTTTATTAATAAATAAAAGGAAAACACAGAATAGAAAAAGAATAGAGCAGGCTAGTGTTAGAGGCCTTTTTGCTTTTGCTAATTGTATAATAAATAAATAGAATACAAAAAGATTAGAGTTTTTTTTTTTTAAAGAAAACAAGCAGTTAGTAAATGAATAGAGTGCAAGCCTAAAAGGGACACTTTTTAAGAAATAGAATTAGAATAGAGAGTATTCGAGATGAATTTCAACAATGGTGACATGCTGTAATGCATACTGGGAACCATGGATGCTCCAAGCATGCATTTCAGCATATACTCAGTCACACTTTAGTTTTTGCCATGATTAACAACTGATTTTTAGATTATGTTCACAGTTCCCTTTATTTGTTTCTTGTATTTAAGCCCTGCTTTATTTAAAAGGCAGTAACTGTTTTGCAGTGATGTCTATTAACTACTTCATGAGGTCTTTATATTTCAACTATTGAATATATTGATCATAACTATATGGAAACATATTTTCTTTCCCATAAGGAGAGTGTTTGTTAATGAACGAGAGGAATCACATTTATTCATGTTGGTATTCACACACAGAGGCTCGTAACTTCAATTGTTAATGAGATGGGTGTGTCTGTGTGGATCGGATTGACTGACAGAGAGAAGAAGGGCACCATGAAATGGGTGGATAATTCACCACTGAATCAAGGGTAAGTGCTTAAACACTCACAAATAATTACTGAATATATATTTGTTTCAGTCTATTTTATTCTCATTTCACAACCTTTAGAAAACAGCTGAATACACAAGTGCAATCTCTCTCTCTCTCTCTCTCTCTCTCTCTCTCTCTCTATATTAGTGCTGTCAAACGATTAATCGCATCCAAAATAAAAGTTTACATAATCTATGTTTGTGTACTGTGTATATTTATTATGTATGTGTATATAAATACATACAGTATATATTTTGAACATATTTACATGTATTTACATGTATACATTTCTATTCATATAATTTCTATTATATATATATATATTTAATATATAAATATTACATTTTTCTTAAATATATACATGCATGTGTCTATATTTATATATACATAATAAATATACACAGTACACACACATATATTATGTGAACAAAAACTTTTACTTTGAATGCGATTAATCGTTTGACACTATACATATATATATAGAGAGAGAGAGAGAGAGAGAGAGAGACTTTTAGTTTTTCTTTAATTTTACATTTTCTTTCCACTTTGGCTAATTAAAATATATTAATATACAAAACACATAAATATACATGTAAATACACACAAAAAACCACAACAAATAACAAACATTACATACACAAGAAATACCTCATACATTCATTTGTAAGATTCCATCTTCTAAATTACATAGAACATCATTCAGAGCCCAAGTAAAATTAAAAGTATCAAGATCTCCAACCATTTTATAGTATGCAAACTCAACAATAAGCCGTGCCGATATCAGACCTCTTAAAGTCATATTAACATCAGTAGAAACACCCCCGTTCAGTTTCACTTTTCTTGTTAGCCACACAGCTAACTTTGCTTGACCATATAAAAAATGTATTAACACATCTCTTTTTCTATTTTGATACTTATATTTAGGCCCATAAATAAAACCTTTTAATGTAAATTCATAATTCAAATCTTTACTCCATTCTTCCAACAATAAAAACATTGGCTTTAATCTTTCACACTGCAAGAATAAGTGATGCACATCTTCAGACTCAAAACAAAAAGGGCACTCATCCTTTACTGTAGGATCAATATGTGCCCTATGTCTATTGGTAGTTATTACTCCATGTATTATCCGCCATTGGAGGTCCCCAGTTCTCTTATCAATAGGATATTTGTATAAAGTCCTCCAGTTACCTTTAGGGGATATATCAAATCCCTCTATTTCTTGCCATTTGGAGTCTGAGACTAATTTTAATGATTCAAAATGCATCACTTTTACACAAGTATGATACAGTGCACGCTTTCCAGTATCACAGAACAAATTAAGTTCTGGAGTTTTAAAACTCAATAACTTTCCTTCATCCTCCGGCCATGTCTCCACAGCTGCCCTTACTCCTAGATTTGGAAAATCAATCATCTTATTAATACATTGCTGTTGTTTTTCCTCCTCCTTCAACAACTCTGCAAACGTTGATGGAATTACAGATAAAAATTCAGTCTTTATTTTTTCTGCTATACGGAGTGATTTAATACCATGCTTTGCTGCAATGTCCCGTGAAGACAACCAATCACTCTTACTCCAAAAATGAGAGACTTTTATAAACTGTGCTTTCACCATAGCAGCCTGTAGTGAATGAGAGTTCAAGATTGTCACAGGTATTGCAGGATTATAAAGAAGAGGCTCCTCTTTAATCCATGATCCATTTACAATTCCCTGTTCTCTGACAATTCTTAAGACATTCCATGATTTTAGAACCGTCTTATAAAAAGGAACTAATTCAACTAGTGCCACGTCCTTCAAGTTCATTAAAAACAATTGGCGATCTAGTCCCAGTCGTCCTCCTCTCCTCAAGAGGCCACAAGCCACATCAGCCCAACTGACATCTGTCCCATACAAAAGTCTCTGGGCAGCTTGCAGCAATCCTACATTTTATGTCAATGAGACCTTGCCCTCCTTCATGAAGAGGCAGATAAAGTACAGCAGGTCTCAACCAATGCTGACTTGTCCAAAAGAAGTCAACAAGACATCTCTGAATGTCCTTAATGACAGCAGCAGGGGGGGTCCAATACAGCCATTTTATGCCACAACGAGGAAGCAACAAGATTATTGACTATTAAGACCCTTCCCCTATCCACCTTTTTCTTGACGTAAAAATGGGCGCGGCCATTTGTAAATTGTATGGGTCTAGCTTCCGGTCTCATCCGCGTCCAGCTATTTTTAGTTGTACAAAACAGTTCGTTTTGCTGCTTTATATTGAAAATTAGTGTGTCTTATCATATTATTTTAATGTATTATCTTAATTATGAACACACTGGTTTGTAGTGCAAACAGTTTTACCGTTTACTGTACGTTGTTATTCTTCTCGTTATTTACCTATAGCGGCTAATGAACCGGAAGTCTCACCCATAGGCTTACTTCCGCGTTGAAGAAAAAGGTGGATAGGACAGCTGGGGAATTAGCCATTTCCATTTAGATAACCGGAGACATACTTTTTCCAATAGTCCTTCCCAGTTTTTCCCCTTATAGATCTCGGAGCCTAGAAACACTCCCAAAAACTTGAAACCATCTCTTTTCCATTTTACATTATTAGGCAGCTGTGGGACATTTGGCCTCTCTGAACCACACCATAACGCCTCACTTTTTGTCCAATTCACTTTCGCTGATGATGCTCTTTCATAACATTTAAGGTTTTCTAACACCACTTTAATATCATTACTGTTCCTAATTATTACAGTTACATCATCGGCATAGGCGGATAATTTCACATCATTTGAAAAACTTGACCCCTCAACATGTAACCCAGTCAACTGCTCTCTTAATTTGCACAATAGGGGTTCAATTGCAAGGCTATAAAGATGTCCTGAAAGAGGACATCCTTGTCTTATTCCCCTTTGCACTTTAATAGGAACACTTAAACCTCCAGCTATTTTGACCATACATTCAGCTTCATTGTACAATAAATTAACCCATGAAATAAAACCATCTCCAAAACCAAAAGCCTTCAGTAGATCAAACAAGTAAGCGTGGTCCACTCTATCGAACGCTTTTTCTTGATCAAGAGATATCAACCCTAAATCATTATCATTATACATTGCATAATCTATTATATCTCTTATTAAAAATAAATTATCTCTAATACATCGCCCCTTTACACAATATGATTGTTCTTTCATGATTAATACACTCATAATTATTTAGTCTACTGGCAATACATTTTGAAAAAATTTTATAATCCACACACATTAATGCGACAATATCAGAGATCTCATTTTCCAAGTCTTGTATCCTGGTCTTTAATGTTCTTTTTGAATATGAGGAATATTGCTGGCAGAAAACTCTGATTTGCACTTTTCCAATGTCCCACCATTGTTTTATATCATCATAATTTCCTTTTTGCATTTGCCATGTTTCCCAAAACAACTTAAAATGTGCACAAAAAACATTGTCTTGCAAAAGCTTATTATTAAAATACCAATACAGACTTCTTTTACTTTCATTTAAAATAACAAAATCCATTGTTATCATTTTATGATCTGAAATGATATTTGGAATTATATTAACATTACCCACTCTGTTTCTTGAATCACCTGTAATGTCAAATCTATCCAGTCTGGCAGCATGAACTCTACCATCTGTAACTTTTACCCAAGTGTATTGCTTAAGCAATGGATTTTTTATTCTCCAAATATCTTCCAGATTTAAACTTTTAACCACATTGGATAAAACAAGTGCTGATTTATGGTGAGGTTCTTCAGCATTTCTATCTATATTGAAATTCAAAGTGCAATTCCAGTCTCCTGCCATTATAATTATATCTCCTGAGTTAAGAGCTTTTAAAACACGACCCAATTTCTCAAATAAAAGAACTCTTTCTGTTCCATCATTTGGGCATACATATTAACAAAAAGAAAAAGAAAATTATTTATTTCAGCTCTTACTAAAAGCAATCTTCCAGGTTCTATGTCATATGTAGAAAGGATTTTTGCTTTTAAAGTAGAATTAAACATGATCGCAACTCCTGCACTAACGTTACAGCCATGACTTAAAACATATTTTCCTTTCCACCACAATCCCCATTCAGACTCATTACTTATATTACTATGGGTTTCTTGAAGGAAACCTACTGCAATATTCTTAATATTAAAATATTCTGAAACTAACGCCTGCTTTTTCTTATCTCTCAGACCATTCACATTTAGAGAACCTATTCTAAGATACTCCATGAGATAGAAGGGGTAGAAAGAACAGCAGAAGAGAAGGGAAAAAACACACAGATATATACAAGCCATAGTGTTCATTTAGCTCTTCCTCGAGACCTTCTTTCATCCTCATTCCTTTTACCCTGTCTTATCATCGTTATATACTTCTTAAGTCTGTACCGTTTCTGTTGCGATAACACAGTATGGTTGTACGTTTTACGTACCTATACTACAGAAGCGACGAACTTTTCCTTATCAGGGAAAAAATCTCCTATATCTACCCTTCTGCCTTTAGTCTCGTCCAAAAAAGCATTTATCTGTTCTACAGAATACAAATCCTCTTTAGCTTTAAAGAGATCCGACAAATCCGACAAACTCTCGTCATCCTGACTCTGCGTCATGATATCAGAGGCATCATCATCATCCTCCTCCTCAATGCTTTCACACTGCACACTACTGACATGTAGGCCAACATGATCAACTACAAGATGTTCTTCTACAGCTGCAACAGTACCATTTACACTACTACAACTCGGCTTTTCATTATCAACATGGTTTAAGTTACTCACAACGCTCTTACTCACCTCCATTCCATTGTCCTTACTCATCTCAGCCACCGGAGCTTCGTCCAAGCCTGACTTTTCCCCTCCTGGTTTCTGTTTTAACTCCACATCCTTGTGCACCGATGATTCATCCGTCTCACCACTAATCTTTGCTTCTACCGAAGTTTTCTTTTGAGGGCACGAGAGTCTCTTATGTCCGAACTCTCCACATTCAAAACATCTTAAACTCTCCGTACTTGCAAATATCAGATACGAACTATCGCCATCTTTCACTCTAAACGATGCATCCAGTAGTTTGTCCGGAGAATTCAAAAACATGAACACCTGTCTCCTAAAAGACATGACATGTTTGAGCGCAGGATTTTTGCATCCTAAGGAAACAGTTTTAACCTCACTCACCATTTTTCCGAATCTTGCAAGTTCTCTGACAATGACCTCATTTTCAATGAACGGAGGAACGTTTGAAATGATCACTTTCGTAGCCGGAGCAAACAGCGGAGTGGTATTAACGAAAATTTCCTTCACCCATAAACCGTTCTCAATAACCTTGTTGACCAATGCTTCTGTTTTTAAAAATACAACTACAGCTTTATTCATTCTCAAAGCCGATACGATATTTTCATAGCCTAACTGCTCACCAACCGCTATCAAAACATCCTCAACTGTAGCACTCGCTTCTGGCACGCACCTGAAACCATGGCGGAGGGATAATGGCGTCCTTCCACCTGTGGACGCCATGCCTAACGCCAGGTGAACCGTGCAACGCACGGCACGCTAGGGCTACTTATTATTAGAACCCTAAAATAATCTTTACAAACAATAAATTATATCAAGAATTAAAGAAGAAAAAACACACAAAAGAAAGTATAAATAACAGCGCACGATAGAAACACACTCTCACACACGCACCCTCCTCACTCCCAACACACACTCAGAGAGAGAGAGAGAGAGAGAGAGAGAGCGATACACATGTATATAGATATAATCCAGAGATGTAAACTCGAGTCTGCGACTTGGACTCGAGTCGCACTTAAGTCGCATAAATAAAGACTTGGGACTTGACTTGGACTCGTGAACAGCTGACTCAAGACTTGACTTGGACTAGTGAGACTCGTAAAAAAACTCAAGTCATTTGGTAAAGGAGCTTATATGAATGTATCTCCGAGGGGAACTGGCTGTCTTTAGAAAAGTTTAGATGGTATTTTCTTCTCATCTTGCCTCTGTATAATGCATATTAAAGTAGTGTTCATAACCGCAGCACTGCTTTGTTTACAGCGGTAACCAAGGAAACGATGTTTAATTGCTGTTCAAGCGCCACCTGCTGGCAGAGAGTGAATCTGTATTAATTCAGCCTGTCTGCTGTTTTGTGTCGTGCAGATGTTTTATGTAGAATAGTTTCACAAAACTAAGTCAGACCATTTTGTTTTTGCTTCAAATTTCGAAATTATACAATCCAATTTAGATTAAAAACTGCTCATGCTGCATGTATTCAGCCTCTTTGTTTGGATTGTGTGTTGTTGAAAATAAAGTGGTTGCCTCTAATTTTAAATTGAAAAAGAGCACAGACAAAGCCTTAGTTTGTTTATATGAGATCTATTTCATTTGTGTAACTCATTTGATTTAATTGGGGTTTGTTTTAAAATTTAGTTTTGTTGTTTGACATATTTTAATTTTACAAAGAAATGTGCAGCATTTTATCTGACAATTAATAAATGGACACCTTTTCATTTCTAATTTGTCTTAAATTTTGTTAAAGTTTTTTTTTGTTGTTGTTGAGAAAATCATATCGTGAAATCAGTATTTTAAAACTGATTTAGCCTCAATAACTAGCTGAAAGAACTGTTGCTAATAAATAGAACAAAGACTTGAGACGTGACTTGTACTCCGCTTTAAAGACTTGAGACTTGACTTAGACTTGACCTCAATGACTTGAGACTTGACTTAGACCTCAGAGACTTGTGACCATGTCTATATATAATATAATACATGTTATTCAGGTTTTGGCGTAAAGGTGAGCCAAATGACACAAATGGAAATGAGGACTGCATTGTATTGAATCCAAGTACTGTCCTGGACAACTGGAATGATATCCCATGTTTTGAACGCAGCATCTTTATTTGTGAATAAAAGGGTTCATCTCATCTTGTCATGCAATTACCTGTATTATTTTATGGCATAAACACATCATAAAATCATTAAGATTCCTGTCTTTTAAAACCTTGTCAGCTCAATTAATCATATATAAACTGCTTTCGTGATGTCAGTTTCAATTTATAATTTTCTGTACATTCTTATATCTGGATTTTCAGATTAAAGAAGACTGTAAAATTGTCATTATTTTCTTATTGTTATAACAAACCCACATTATCCTGATTCTCTCAGGGTGAATTGGCATAATATGAGACACCAAACCTCTGATGTGTTCTTGTCTTGCTCCATCATGCTAATGTGATCTAAATCTATCTATTCATCTGACAATCACAGTAAACAACAGAAGACTAAAATGTCCCAAATTCACCCTCTTATTTTGATATTGAGTGTCTGTGAAACTTCTTTTAAGTTGAACTGCTTAATCTTTGAATACAATGGCCAGTGTCAGGCTTCTGCACTGTAAAAATAAAAAAACTTGTGCCCATTTTTCTCAATAAAAATTGAGACAAATATTTGCATCAGCTTTTTGAGTATTATTTATATTTGTTCTATTAGACTTTAAATGTTTCCAACTTGCAATCTTAAAGGTCCACTGAAGTGCTTTAAAACACACAGCGTTATTCCATGTGCTGACGTAATTTCAACTGAAACAGGAAGACAGGGTGGAACATATCAAGCAGCCCGCCCCCTTTTTGAAATAGCCAATAGCGATTTGTTTATATCACAGTTTAAGCCAGAGTCGTTGAGCTTGGTGAAGTTGCATTTGACAGCATATGACAGCCACAATCTCATCGATATCGGTATAAAATATTGCATTCTGTGTAGAATTCAAATGGGTCTGATAGGTTTTGTGGTCTATGCAACTCGCGCATGTAACCCTGGTATGGTAAGTACACACTAGGTTCGGTTGAATATATATATATATATATATATATACATACAGTAGTCTGAAAACCCCAATTCAACAATTTATCTTAAGAAGTGTTGGAGTCAGAAACAACAAGTACTTGTATACAAAAAGATAACTTGTATTAATTGAACAACAAATAAAATAACAATACAACAACCAAATGTGTGTGTGCGGTATCAGTGTACGTGTATCACTTGATGAATTAAGGATCACCAGTTCAGTCCATTCAGTTCACGTTGCTGAGCTCAGATTAGTTGTTCCAATTCACGCGAAGTAAAGTTCCTTTTGGTTCGGTATCAAGAAAAGTTCTAGCAGGAGAAATCCATAATTCGTAATTCACAGTCCTACCAAAATGCTGGATGCAAGGGTATCTCTGCACAGATCAATTGAAGGTCACCAATTCAAGCTGGGTGGCTCGCCATCTTCTATCCAGAAGAGAGAGTTCAAGGGAAAACCAAAAACCTGGCCTGCATAAAAACAGGCACATCAGTATCACACATGTATTTTGTCATGAGCATAAATACCAAATGCAAATCACAATAACTCAATTCCTGAATTCACTTAATGACAAAAAAATTACACATGTATACATGTTTCCTACATGTATATACAATTTACAAAAAATGAGACATTAATAAGTCAAAATGGGTCAAACTCAATAACTTTCCAGATAATCAAACAACCCGAATTGTTATATGTTCCATACGAACACAAACGTTGATTGCAGTGTTAAATTACAACTCTGTAATATAGCGATTAGCATCTTGCTGTTGCACAAATGTTAACATAAAATAACACCTAATTTCTCAGTAATCACATACAGTTCAACGAAATTAACCTTATCAAAAGGTTCAATATAACATAAAACATGAAGTAACAAAAATATGACTCGTCTTCAATCTTATACATGAATTATAAATCAGTACTCACCGAGATTCAATGTTCTTTCATTCATGAAATCAATGACAATATAGTTAACAATTCTCCTGCACCCTTTTCTGATGCATATGCTCCTTTTATTACTCTTTCAAACAGCAACACAATTTCGCTAAGTTTTCTTTGCAGCTTAATCTTTTTTCTTTACGGCTCGTAATCTTCGTCTCAATCTTCCACTGCTCTCTCACATCCGTTCTATGTATATAGCAGGGGCGGAGCTTGAAACATTTAACAAATCACAAATACCTGTTCATGACTGCTCAACAATTGCTAGGCAGATTTCCTAAATTAAGGTTCTTACGATCGTTTCTCAGAAATGCGTACGTGCGATTCATAGAATGAACGTACGAACAGAAAACGAGCGTACGCGCCTCTTTCAGATGTGAAATCTATGAATTGCAAATTATCTTGAATTTGCGTGCAATTGAATGGTTTCAGCTCACTGCCTTGTAAACGACTCCTAATTAATATCATTAACATATAAAATATCACCAATCATCATAATTTAGAACAGCGACCTGCAAGAACAGCTTCCCAGATAGCACACGTACGTCTGCGAGATGTCTGTTAAAGATCTCTTGATCTGGAAAGCATCTGCAGTCTACAAACGTCTGACAGACGTCTTTCAGATGTCAGTTTTACATACATTCTAAATCATAAACATCTTAAAGACATCTAATAGACGTCTATTTGACATCTAAAGGAGACGTCCAATAGGCGTGTGCAGATGAGCAAACACCCTAAAAATACGTCTTGCAGATGTAAATGCAGATGTCAAATAGACGTCTCCTAGATGTACGTGTGCTATCAGGGTTACATTTGAAAAAATCTGCATTACTCCAACAATAAAAAGTGCGTACGTCTGCTCGGACCCTGACGTGACGCTAAGCACTTTTCCACGTCAAAGACCGTTTTTATAAATATGAGCGCTGGCGTGGATTTAAGCGTACGCACACTCTAAGATCAAATCTGTGCGTACGCACGCTTTATAAATGAGGCCCCAGATGTCAAATTTTAGTGTCTGCATCAAATTAAATTTACAAAAGTGATTTTATATACATAGAAAATCAACTAACTGCAAGTGTCCGTTTCAAATAATTTTTGTCAAAATGTCAAAATATAGGTCAAATAATGTTCCATCATTCAGCGTAACAGATATGCTTATGTAAAAATTAAACAACATAGTTATTACACTTTTGGTCCATTTTATCACCACTCTTTATCCGAATGATAAATGAATCAAAAGAAAAATCAAAACTTTTAGATAATATGAACACAGCCACAATTTCACTCCTTCTCAAACCCAATAAAGACCCAACACTACCGTCAAGCTATCGTCCAATTTCCCTAATCAATGTAGACATTAAAATCATTGCCAAAGCCCTAGCCCATAGATTAGAAAAAATCACACCATCTATAATCCATCCAGACCAAACTGGTTTCATTAAAGGTAGACTTGCATCTAACAACACACGTAGACTTTTTAACTTAATCCATTATTCATCAATTCATAAAGCCAAAACCATCATAGTCACTCTGGATGCAGAAAAAGCGTTTGACAGGGTCAACTGGAAATTCCTGTTTTCCACATTAGAGAGGTTTGATTTTGGGGAGTCATTCATTAATTGGATTAAATTTCTATATACATCACCTTCAGCCACTGTCATCACTAATGGACTAACATCACATAGCTTCACACTGCACCGCGGGACTAGACAAGGATGCCCACTCTCCCCTTCACTTTTCACCATTTTCATTGAACCATTAGCAGCAGCCATCCGTCAAAACAGCAACATAAAAGGAATTCAAACACTAAATATACACCACAAAATAAGTCTTTACGCCGATGATATATTAATATATTTACAAGACCCTCCATCATCGTTACAAGAAACGATTAAACTCATCGATTCATTCTCAAATATTTCCAAATACTCAATCAACTGGAGTAAATCTGCTATACATTCATTACATTCCACCAGTTTGGATGTGACATCCCATACACCACCAATTCCTCTATGCACCAATCACATCACATATCTGGGTATTAATGTTTCCCCCAGGCTGTCAGGGCTGTTTGGACTCAACTACACTCCACTACTTAAAACAATAGCCGACGATCTTCAACGCTGGATGAACCTACCACTTTCTATTATGGGCAGAATATCAGTAATTAAAATGACTATACTCCCTAAATTAAACTATTTATTTACAATGACGCCAACACAACCCACCCTTGCCTGGTTTAAATCACTAGATTCAATCATTACCAAATTCTACTGGAAAAACAAGACCCCAAGAATTAAATTGACTACTCTTCAGAAATTAAGAACACAAGGAGGACTGGAAGCACCACATTTTTACCACTACTTTTTGGCCAATCAGCTCCAAAATATACACAAATGGATTCACCCTAAACACATCAGAAAACACATGGCTAGATGTTGAACAAACAATTTGTAAGGACATTAATACTTCAGATTTACCCTTCTACAATCAAACAATCAAAGAGCATCATTGTTTTAAAATGCCGACAATAGCAGCAGCTCTGACAGCCTGGTGGAAATTCCATCAAATCACAAACTCCCCTCTTGCACCATCTAAATACACCCCGATTTGGAATAACCCAGATTTTACATCTAACAAGAAACCACTTAATTTACGTACATGGGCAGAAAAGGGAATCACACAACTTCAGCATATCTTTCATCATAATAACCTGCCATCATTCTCCCACTTGGTCCAGAGATACGGCATTGGGAACAATTGTTTTTTGGAATACTCACAAATCAAATCATCAATTCAATCAAAGATTGACACTAGGACAATTGATCTAGACCCCCAAAGTCTACCAAATGTTAAATGGGAATCAGATTTATCTATTGCTCCCGATGCCGCCTTCTGGACACAAATCTGCAAAAATATTTACTTCATGACGAAAAAAAGGCCAACCTTCAACTAATACAATATAAAGTACTTCATAGATTTCACCTTACTGGACGAAAATTATTTAAAATGGGTTTTACTTCAGAAACATGCTCACATTGTACACAAAACGCCTCAGACACCTATCTTCACGCCATGTGGCATTGCACCCCAGTTAAAGAATTTTGGGAAAACGTTACTGAGTCACTATCCAACCTTATGGGATGTCACGTCCCATTATCTCCCTCACTCTGTATATTAGGTGAGATATCCATAATCAACTCAAACGATACAGATAGTAAATTACTCCTAGTGGCTCTAACTATCGCCAAGAAAACTATCCTCATGAACTGGAAATCAAGGAACACCATACATCTTGGAAAAACTTACTACTAGAGTACATCTCCATGGAAAACCTGTCAACTTCCACTCAAAATAACACAATAGAATCACACCCCTTTTTGTAATCTCTCATAAACTTCCATCAATCATGAATCCGTTGACCCTCTTTGTCTGAAGCCATCCACAACGACACACCATTCATCAATATCTACACAAGATTTGTGGGAGGGGGGTTAGGAGGAGGTAGCAACAATGGCTAATATCAAACTAAATTAAAATTTATGAAAGATTAAACTTGTTCATTTTATTATTATTATTATTTATTTATTTTCTTTCCCTATTCTTTCTTTCTCTCTTTCTGTTCTTCTCACTTTCGTCATTTTTTTTTCTTTTTTTTAATTATAATTATTATTATTTTTTTATTTTTTATTTTTTCCTCTCTCTCTCTCTCTCCCTTTCTCTCTTTCTTTTCTTTTCTCTTTCTATTTCTATTTCTATTTCTATTTTCTTTTTCTCTTTCTATCATGCCTCTGGGCTTCAGTTGGCTGTGGCATCTCAGGTCCTGCCCTGTGTGGTTTGGTTTAGTGGTTGGTGGGTGTGCTGTGGGGCCGGGAACCTTGTGCCTCCAACCTGTACCAGCTCTGCCCTGGTTTTCTTGCCTCTGGCAGGTCCGGCACTACATGCCTTGCTTATTTTAATGCATCACTAGACGATATACACACATCTATTGTAAAATAAGTAAGGAAAAAAAAAAAAAAAAATGCATATATGTGTATCAGACACACACACAGGGTAAGTGAGACGTGAGCATGGGGGCCTGGACTGCACTGGGCTGGTTCCACGCTGCACGTCACGCTTTTTTAATGCATCATACACTCATATACATATGTAGGGTAAGCGTGGCATGTGAGTGGCGGCGGGGGTGGGACTTTGGGCCTTGTGCCCCTCAGCACCTCTCCTTGATGGCTCGTTATTGGCATAATTTATGCCTTACGCATGGAGGGCCCAGAGGCAGCCTTACAATATCTTTCTATTTATAGCTTTATTACTATTATTACTATTATTATTTCATCATTACTAACATTATTATTTTTATTGTTATTATTATTATTATTACTATTTGTCCTCCTCCTGATTCCCCAAACACCCCCTGTCTCGGATGAATAAGTTTATTATCGTTATTGCTGCTACTGTTACTATTATTACTTATCACCTTCCTCATCCTCCATCCTCTAATTTTTGTTATTAATGCTATTGTTACTATTATTATTATTATTATTACTGTTATCATTACTATTAAGGTTTTTTTTTTTTTGCTATTGTCATGTCTGTTGTACTTTCTTTTGTTTATATACTTCCACCCCAACACCCAGTCACACTTACGCAAACACACACACACACACACACACACACACACACACATACTTGTTTTTGTGCATTGTGGGTGCCACCTGGCAGAATTGCTACATTGTGGGGACCGCCCTTTCCTATGATCCTAGAGACCTAAAAAAAAATAATCTGACAAAATCTAAAAAGCCTGTTTAAAAGTATCACTTCAGATTACAAATATTTCACTACAAAAGTTATAAACCTGACACAGTGGTCACTTGTGGAGACCTTTCAGGTTTTGTGTATATCTGGGGTCCGGCTAACACACAACCAGATTTTGGTCATTGTGGGGACTGAACTCACACACTAAACACCAGTTTTTGGTCATTGTGGGGATCGAATCTAAACACACCTAACACCAGTTTTTGGTCATTGTGGGGACTTAACTCACACACTAAATACCAGTTTATGGTCATTGTGGGGACTGAACTCACACTCATTTTATCATTTGTATAAAGTTATCACAAAGAAGTAAATGAACTTCAACACATTTTAAATGTGCATTTATTAAAGCAGTTTGTAAAGGGACAATATACTGTGAACAAAATAGGAGCTCCAAACTAAAAAATGCTATTGTTCTGTGTGTTCTAGATGTTCTGTTTAATATAAAGTAACAACACAAAAATTGACGTGTCATCTGTAATTTAAATAGTTTCTCAAAACTCAATACATTATGTCAGCAAGTCAACAATTAACTCTTGCATAAACTCTTTCATGCCTGTGTTCAAAGATAACACTAATTTGAGTGTAAAAAGACAAAATAAAATTCATAAACCCTTCATGATGCATTCTAAACAGTTTCTTATAACTTCGTACCAATAAATACAACAAACAACTTCAGTCTTGAATGCCTGCGTAAACATGGAAACTCAGTAAGACTCACCAATAACTGGTCTGTGAAGAAGATCAGAAACCTGATAACAACTAACTACTACTACTACTACTAACAAATCATTACATCAATAACGATCATTTGAAACACTTTAGACAATATAAAATAACATATAACTAAACTCACAAATTTATAAAGACCCTTGAACCATATACAGGTGCTGGTTATATAATTAGAATATCATCAAAAAGCTGATTTATTTCACTAATTCCATTCAAAAAGTGAAACTTGTATATTATATTCATTCATTACACACAGACTGATATATTTCAAATGTTTATTTCTTTTAATTTTGATGATTATAACAACTGAAAACTAAGGAAAATCCCAAATTCAGTATCTCAGAAAATTAGAATATTTCTTAAGACCAATACAAAGAAAGGATTTTTAGAAATCTTGGCCAACTGAAAAGTATGAAAATGAAAAGTATGAGCATGTACAGCACTCAATACTTAGTTGGGGCTCCTTTTGCCTGAATTACTGCAGCAATGCGGCGTGGCATGGAGTCGATCAGTCTGTGGCACTGCTCAGGTGTTATGAGAGCCCAGGTTGCTCTGATAGTGGCCTTCAGCTCTTCTGCATTGTTGGGTCTGGCATATCGCATCTTCCTCGTCACAATACCCCATAGATTTTCTATGGGGTTAAGGTCAGGCGAGTTTGCTGGCCAATTAAGAACAGGGATACCATGGTCCTTAAACCAGATACTGGTTGCTTTGGCACTGTGTGCAGGTGCCAAGTCCTGTTGGAAAATGAAATCTGCATCTCCATAAAGTTGGTCAGCAGCAGGAAGCATGAAATGCTCTAAAACTTTCTGGTATACGGCTGTGTTGACCTTGGACCTCAGAAAACACAGTGGACCAACACCAGCAGATGACATGGCACCCCAAACCATCACTGACTGTGGAAACTTTACACTGGACCTCAAGCAACGTGGATTGTGTGCCTCTCCTCTCTTCCTCCAGACTCTGGGACCCTGATTTCCAAAGGAAATGCTAAATTTACTTTCATCAGAGAACATAACTTTGGACCACTCAGCAGCAGTCCAGTCCTTTTTGTCTTTAGCCCAGGCGAGATGCTTCTGACGCCGTCTGTTGTTCAAGAGTGGCTTGACACAAGGAATGCAACAGCTGAAACCCATGTCTTGCATACGTCTGTGCGTAGTGATTCTTGAAGCACTGACTCCAGCTGCAGTCCACTCTTAGTGAATCTCCCCCACATTTTTGAATGGCTTTTGTTTCACAATCCTCTCCAGGGTGCGGTTATCTCTATTGCTTGTACACTTTTTTCTACCACATCTTTTCCTTCCCTTCGCCTCTCTATTAATGTGCTTGGACACAGAGCTCTGTGAACAGCCAGCCTCTTTTACAATGACCTTTTGCGTCTTGCCCTCCTTGTGCAACGTGTCAATGGTCGTCTTTTGGACAACTGTCAAGTCAGCAGTCTTCCCCATGATTGTGTAGCCTACAGAGCTAGACTGAGAAACCATTTAAAGGCCTTTGCAGGTGTTTTGAGTTAATTAGCTGATTAGAGTGTGGCACCAGGTGTCTTCAATATTGAACCTTTTCACAATATTCAAATTTTCTGAGATACTGAATTTGGGATTTTCCTTAGTTGTCAGTTATAATCATCAAAATTAAAAGAATTAAACATTTGAAATATATCAATCTGTGTGTAATGAATGAATATAATATACAAGTTTCACTTTTTGAATGGAATTAGTGAAATAAATCAACTTTTTGATGATATTCTAATTATATGACCAGCACCTGTATATCAGTGCCTTTGTTTTGTCTCAAGATGAACAACAGTAATGTTTTTCCTAAGGCACGTTTATAAAAATTATTTAAATGTCCTCATTGAACTTTGCCCTAATCCTAGCTTCGTCCAAGTCCTGTCTGTGAAACTAGGCCCTGATTTTTAATGTAAAACTTCAAAGCTATGCACTCTCTATTTTTAAGAGCAAGTGGTTCAGTCTCTGGACACCTCACAGAGTTTCCGGTTCTCAATGAATTTGATCATGTGCATCTCGGCAGCATGTATTTCCTGTTTGCTCCACAGTATCGACCTCAAGCAGCAGTTTTACAGCTACAGAACTGTACTGTCATTCTGCATTATTTGTTCAAATGCAACATTTAAGCCAGTGCCATCTTGGTTGCTATCATAAGGATCATAAGATATAAATTGTTGGACAGTGTGACTTCAGAAAAACAAGCAGTGACAGCAGCAGGTAAAGTTAAAGCAGGGGCCCGTGTCTCTCTTGCCTCCATTGAGTTTGTACAGACCCCTCGAGCGTGTGCTGGGTTTGGTGGGGGGTAATTGAGAATGAATGGGGAAAAGTCACATAAGAGGAGGCAATGCCTCCATCGCAATATGATTGGATATGGTTACGATTGGCGAATACTGGTTTACGCGATAAATCATTCTTCATCCACAAATCAGTCTAAATGAAAAACAATTATGGGTGTTAATGGAAAAAATATTTTAAAAAAAGTAAATAAACCCATTAAGAAGTCACCACTTTGCGTCAAGTAAATATCATATTTTAGATGGCTTGAAAACATGATCTGACCAGTAGGGGTGTAGCGGTACACAAACAGGACGGTTCAGTATGTCACGGTTTGGTATGATTTCGGTTCAGCAGGGGGAAAACTAAACATGCATATATTCTTTTTTAATTTAATTTTTTAATCAAATAGTGGTTTACTGAACAAGTTGTTCTAACTTCTGCTCTAAAATATAGGGAGCCCTTTACATTTTACTAAAAGTTACAATTAACAACAGAGCCCCAACTTAAATTTAATCAATATTTATTTTTAAATGTAATAATCGACACTCAACTAAAAAAAAAGAAGAAAAAAAAGATGCAGCAAACGTGAATTGCACATAATGCAGTTATTAAATTAACTTCTAAATTATAAAATTTATATTTGTTGCTGAAATATAGGCTATTCATTTATAAGCTACAGTGGCTGTTATAACTAGTTTCATAACAGATTACATTTACATTTCATTTAGTCATTTAGCAGACACTTTTATCCAAAATCAACAAAAGAGCAATGATATGCAAGTGCTATTTTTTTAATTATATTATTAAAAAAATAAAACAATAGAAAAAGAATAGAGCAAGCTAGTGTTAGAGGCCTTTTTTGCTTTTGTTAATTGTATAATAAATAAAATGAAAACAAACGGATAGAATACAAAAAATTTGAGAAGCTAGTGTAGATGTGCGTTCTTTTCGGCTCGTTAAAATCTTGCTGCTACGTTCTGGATTAATTGTAGAGGTTTGATAGAACTGGCTGGAAGACCTGCCAAGAGAGCATTGCAATAGTCCAGCCTGGACAGAACAAGAGCTTGAGTTGTGAAGCATGTTCCCGAGAAAAAGGTTCTGATCTTCTTGATGTTAAATAAAGCAAATCTGCAGGACCGGACAGTTTTAGCAATGTGGTCTGAGAAACTCCAAGGTTTCTGGCTGTTTTTGAAGGAGTTATGGTTGATGTTGTGGTTCAATTGGATGGTGAAAGTGGTGAATGGTGGATGGTAGGGCTAGGTAAAAAAAATATATATATATTATATATAGATATAGATATCTCTATTTTAATCGATTCTCGTTTTTACTAAACAATATAAATTCTTAAATCCCAAGAATCGATTATTCTATCGATGTTTTCAGTTAATGGATGGAACATTGAGGCACACCTCCCATTCAATAAATCACAATAAGCATTGTGCGTTGGTACTTATATGAAACAAAGTCTCAGATTTCAATTTATGTCCATTGTATTGCAGTATTCAAACAATAAATATCGTGTTGGCATGTTGGCATGTGAACTGATCACCTCCTCCACATTAATACTAGTTACAGCACAAAATAAACAGGACTAAACATCCGAAGGTAAGTTAATAGAGAGTAGAACTATACAATCCATATCCTGTCTCTTGTAATCGCTCAATCAGTGTTTCAGCCACGCAAAGACGTCAATATAACTGCTTGTAAACAATGTCACGTAACGTCACATTTACCTCAGAAAAAAAACATTCGGTGACCATAAACTCATTAGTCAGCCAGAAAAATAAACTGTAGAGAGGGGCATTTTGCTAAATATATGCACCATATAACATTCATTATAATGTTTTACTGTTCTTTAATGTTTGAATAAATCCGTCCAAGTTTTTATGACAACCACTATTTAAATGTGTATATTTCAAAGAAACTAACTGAAGTAATTGTAACTTAATTATAAAAACTTCATTAAGTGCAGTTTAAGCAGTTGTACAGTACATATAAGTCAATTTTAACCTTCAATATTGTAATGTAGTCCCAACTGACTCTCATATTTTAGTGCATTAGTTGAGAGATTTTTTTTCCTTGAGAAAATCTGGCATGTACTGTACCTGATATGCATCCAAAATAATCGATATTGAATCAAATCGGTAATCGAATCGCAAGCTTGTGAGTGAGAATCGAATCGAATTGTGAAATTTGTGTCACAACCCAGCCCTAGTGGATGGTGAATTTAAACATACATTAAATTATTAAGACATCACTAACAGGTAAAGTAAAATATAATGAGTATATATTTTGCGAAATGCTGTTTACTAGACTTAATTTCTCTAGCAAACTAACGAGCTGTGGATGCTTTTGACTTGCCCGAGGTCATTTTGTTTACAAGCTGTTTTATGTTCATTCATGTTTATTTCATGTTAAAAGTGGTAGCAAAGAGGGGATGATCACGTTCACTCTCGCTCCGCTCTGCTGTTGATCTGACCCCATTCACACTGCACATGTCTGCGGTGCGTTACGGCTCTGACACGGCCACCGGAGCTGATCGCGGCCGCTCGAGTCAATGCTTGGGTTTATACCAGCTGCGCCGTGGCATGTTTAAGTGGCTCTCCGAGGCGTTTATACAGCGATCTGTCGCGCCACATCAAAGATCGTCAAACACCATTTATTGTTTGAATTTCCTGGAAAAAAATGACAACTTGAAAGATGAAGTTTCACTCGTGCAGTGTTTAAAACAATGCTGTATTTGTTTGGTACACATGCGTACTGAACCGAAAGACCCGTACCGAAAATTTTGTCATTTTTACAACTTTTACAAAAACTTCACATTCACATTTTTCTCAGGGCTGCTTCGCTTTATTTTGCTTCACTACTACTAGTCATATGTAATGATTGCTTTCAGCTTAGGCATTTGTTTTATAATACTGAGCTGACTAAAATAAGAAAAAACTAGTACCAAGGTTTACATTTAATTCAGTGAGATTTTTTTTCTTCAAGATCTATTGGATCAATATCTATCTGACTGTCTATTGCAGTCAAATAGGAAAAGTAGCACAAAACAGTAAACTAGAATCAAACCTGTGCATAAAAGAAATTGAAATTCGAAACTATTTATTGGTTATTCTACAATTAATTGAATTACAAATTATACTACAACTGGAAAATACTATAAATTGATAAACTGTTCAGCGTGATGGGGCAGCAGCTGAAAGCAAGTTTCTGTGCTCCTGAATGTTTCTGTGTGCCCGCATTCTTACCCCTTACCTTTCTGCCTCAACATAAGTAAATTTTTTGTGCCAGTGCCAGTGCTTACAAGTAACACCTGCTTCATAACTTTAAGAAAAGTTATTTTTATGGGCAAACATGTGGCCCTCACACTGGGCTGTTTTGTTTTTCCAATGGGAATCAGATTTATGATTTAGACATAGGTCAGATGTCCAGATATCTGATATGTATCCAATTTAAAACCATATTTGGAAGTGGCTCAGGATGGAAGCGAAAAAATCTGATCTTGGGCGCATTTTTGTGTTTAAATGTGTGCAACAATATCCAATCTGTATCACGCAAGTAAAAATATAAAAATAAATAAAAATAATTTTTGAGCCAGTGCAAACACAGCCAGAAAGAGAATTTTTTTTTGATTTGTAGAGTATCTTCTGGATCTATGTCGAGTTCATCAAGATTTCTGCCTGTAAAATTTACCAAGCGTCCTTTTTCAAGTGCCAGGAGAAAATTGCTCATTTTGGACAGTTGAAGGGTAAATTAACTAACTGAAGTTGTGTAGCTCCTACAGGTCCAGAGCAGTTCTCCATGGCTTTCATAACTTCATCCGTACATGAAGGCCATAATAAAGATGATAAAAATATTAGTTAGAAACCATTACTTATAGACCAGGGGCCTGTTCCATAAATCAAGTTTACCAAATAAACCAGGCTTATTTCAGTAATTCTGACTTATTTTCATTTGATTTGGTTTCTGAAAGCAAAATTACCATAGCTCAAGCTCAGTCACTGTGGCAACTTATGCTGGCAAATTAACCTGGTCCGGAGCAGGCTAACTGTCAGGCTAAGCTGAGCTCCTCTAACACTGACCAATAGGAATGCACATACAATTAGTTGACTTTATTATTAGTCCAAAAATAAAAGTAGCCTATACAGAAAATACACCTTAAATAATCAAATAAATAAAAAATAGGTTACAACCAACTGTATTTAATGTATTGTGCCCAAAATAGGCTACTGACATTTTAACATAGTTGCTACTTGCGCGTTTAGTTGATCAGCTGTTTCTAGCCATGCAGCCATTTATGACCATTTATGACAGCTGCACCTTTTATGGTTATTAGAACATTAAAACATTGCAATCTAAAATGGCTCTTTAAAGCATTAAAAACACTAAATCAAAAGTTAAAAATCACTGAATTAAAAATTTAAATAAATAATAGAAATCAGACTACATTTAACTGATAAGAGGAACACACATTTAACTGATTTGAGCTAGTATGGCTGTATTAGCCATCTTACACTTGATTTACAGTTACTGCTATCATAAAAAAATACACTTATAAGTAGGATTAAAATTCTATGTGTCACATTTAATGTCCAACAAATATTTTAGCAGAATGTATATTGTATTTGGAATTCTTGTGCTATTATTCTATTCTGCTCCATCTGTGTAGTGCGCATGCATGCAGCAGCGCTCGTTCACTCGCTAAGCCTCGCCCACTCCTGACAGCAAAATGGATATATTTGCATGACTTTCTAACATTTACAGATTAAAAATATACCTGTGACGTGTCAGTTATGCACTTAGAAAAACATAACGTCTCAAATGCATTAAACAACACAAATATTCGCTGTTTGCCATGGTGGATCGATTTGATCCATGATCGACATTAAGAGCTGCTTAAGAATAAGCGTGCACATCAAATTATCCTGACTCACTGAACCTGGATCGCATTAGTGAGATTGCGTGAACTTAAATTGTCATTTATGAAACCGCTTTAGTTCAAGTTGAGCTTTATTGTCATTCTGCTACATGTGTGGACATATAGTGGAACGAAATGTCGTGTCTCGCAGGACCATGGTGCTACATACTAGTTAGACATGAGATACACATACAGCAATGCAAATATGGGGGAAAAAAACAAAAAACACAATAGGGCTATACAACAGTTTAACCATCTGACTATACATATACTATAAATACTATAACTACTATACCTAGTTGACTACACATACACAAACTGAGACTGTACAAGAACTTTACATAAATACTGTACATGAAATAGTGCTAAAGAGACATTTGTACATGAAATTGTGCAGGAAATATATATTTTTTTACATTAAATTGTTCAGAAGAGAGATTTTGTGGGAAGCAGCGCATAGTGCAAAGGAGTTAGTGGTGCAATGCTCCAGTAAACATTATTTTATAGTGCAATATTCAAGTAAACATATATTATCTTATTGAGTCTTTGTTGCAGGGAGTGTTTATAGAAAGTGTCTAGTGTGCATATAGTGGGACGAGTGCGTTACTACAGGTGGTTTAGTCCCGTTTGATTTGTTAGGTTATTTCAAGTCAGGTTTTGGACTTTAATCCCCGCTTTTCTTAGCGTCTTTTATGGAACAGGCCCCTGGTCCCCACTACGCTAAACCAGTGTGTGTGTATTCAGTACAATGGGTTTCACACGACTCTCCATTAACACTCTACAGGACACCACGACGTCAAACCAGAAACAGTGTGTATGTGCTGCTGTTTAACCTCAAGACTGAAAATAACATTTTAAATAATAATAATAATAATAATTATTATTATTATTATTATTATTATTATAAATGCTGTTTGACCTCAAGACTTAAAAGATCTTTTACAGTAAAGCTCTGTAATTGTTTTTAATACCCTGCGCATTCTACCAGTGGGGTACCTCAAGGGTCCATTCTGGGCCCTGTTTTGTTTGCATTATATATGCTCCCATTGGGAAGGATATTTAAAAAATATGGTATTTCTTATCACCTATACACAGACGACACAGATCTATTTGCCCTTGAGACTTGTAATGCTTCCTGTGTAACACTTCGTAGGTGTCTGGATGAAGTGAAAGATTGGTTGGCTGATAATCTTGTTCAGTTGAATGAACGCAAAACAGAAATTATGATTTTTGGTCGCACAGTCCTTAACAAGACTGAAAGTGTCATCTTTGGCCCTTGGGCCTGTTATCTACAGGACAGAGTAAAGAATTTAAGAGTCATTTTTGATTCCTCGTTAAAATTTGATAATCAAATAAACATTGAAGTTCGGAACAGTTTTTTTTATTTGAGGGCAATAGCGAAATTAAAATCATTCCTTTCAACTAGTGACTTAGAAAAGGTCGTCCATGCTTTCATCTTTTCCCGTTTAGATTATTGTAATGCTGTTTATGTTGGGACCTGTCAGACGCATATTGCACGTCTCCAGCTAGTATAAAATGCCACGGCTAGAATGCTCACGAATGCTAAGAAGTCTGATCATATTACTCCACTGTTATCTTCATTAGGCTGGTTACCAGTGCATTACAGGATCCAATAAAAAGTCTTGATCTGTGTTTTTAAGGCATTACATGGAACAGCGCCAGAAAATTTGGTAGAGCTTATTAAACCATATAATGCAAAAGTATCACTGAGATCCTCAAACAAATTATTATTAACGATTCCAAGAGTGCGTCTTAAATCTAAAAGGTGACCGCACTTTTGCGGTCTCTGGCCTAAGGTTATGGAATAGCCTTCCTTTCGAGGTTAGAGCATCCCTCACGTTAAGTACCTTCTAGTGCCGCTTAAAGTCATACCTGTTCTCCCTGGCATTTTAACTTTTTACTGGGTCAAATATCTCAATGTTGTTGTTTTCTTATTTTAATTATTTCTTCTTTTTATTATCATAACTGTTTGTGATGTACAGCAGTTGAAGTTACTGTGTAGCCTGAAAAGTGCTTTATAAATAAATAAATACAAATACAAAAAAATTACATTTAAAATAATAATAATAATGATGATGATGATGATGATTATTATTATAAATGCTGTTTGACCTCAAGACTGAAAATAACATTTAAAATAATAATAATTATGATGATTGTTATTATTATTATTATTATTATAAATGCTGTTTGACCTCAAGACTAAAAATCTAATTTAAAATAATAATTAAAAAAAATAAATAAATAAAATACGCTGTTTGACTACAAGACTGGAACCAACTAACTGACTAATTAATTAATTAATTAACTAACTAACTGACTGACTGACTGACTGACTGACTGAAGGCTATTATAAAGGTAATACAAATATTAGTTTGAAAGCATCACTTATAGACCAGGTCCCCACTACGCTAAACCGTACAGTGTGTGTGTATTCAGTACAATGGGTTTCACACGACTCTTCATTAACACTCTACAGGACCCCACGACGTCAAACCAGAAACAGTGTGTATGTGTTGCTGTTTGACCTCAAAACTGAAAATAACATTTTAAATAATAATAATAATTATGATGATTGTTATTATTATTAGTATTATAAATGCTGTTTGACCTCAAGACTGAAAATAACATTTAAAATAATAATAATTATGATGATGGTTTATTTTTATTATTATTATATATGCTGTTTGACCTCAAGACTGAAAATAACATTTAAAATAATAATAATTATGATGATGGTTTATTTTATTATTATTATTATTATTATTATTATTATTATATATGCTGTTTAACCTCAAGACTGAAAATAACATTTTAAATAATAATAATAATTATGATGATTGTTATTATTATTAGTATTATATATGCTGTTTGACCTCAAGACTGAAAATAACATTTAAAATAATAATAATTATGATGATGGTTTATTTTATTATTATTATTATTATTATATTATTATTATTATAAATGCTGTTTGACCTCAAGACTAAAAATCTCATTTTAAATATTAATAATAAAAAATAAATAAAATACGCTGTTTGACTACAAGACTGGAACCAACTAACTGACTAATTAATTAATTAATTAATTAATTAATTAATTAACTAACTAACTAACTAACTAACTGACTGACTGAAGGCTATTATAAAGGTAATACAAATATTAGTTAGAAAGCATCACTTATAGACCAGGTCCCCACTACGCTAAACCGTACAGTGTGTGTGTATTCAGTACAATGGGTTTCACACGACTCTCCATTAACACTCTACAGGACCCCACGACGTCAAACCAGAAACAGTGTGTATGTGCTGCTGTTTAACCTCAAGACTGAAAATAACATTTTAAATAATAATAATTATGATGATTGTTATTATTATTAGTATTATAAATGCTGTTTGACCTCAAGACTGAAAATAACATTTAAAATAATAATAATTATGATGATGGTTTATTTTTATTATTATTATTATTATTATATATGCTGTTTAACCTCAAGACTGAAAATAACATTTTAAATAATAATAATAATTATGATGATTGTTATTATTATTAGTATTATATATGCTGTTTGACCTCAAGACTGAAAATAACATTTAAAATAATAATAATTATGATGATGGTTTATTTTTATTATTATTATTATTATATTATTATAAATGCTGTTTGACCTCAAGACTGAAAATAACATTTAAAATAATAATTATGATGATGATGGTTTATTTTTATTATTATTATTATTATTATTATATTATTATTATTATAAATGCTGTTTGACCTCAAGACTAAAAATCTCATTTTAAATAATAATAATAATTATGATGATTGTTATTATTATTAGTATTATAAATGCTGTTTGACCTCAAGACTGAAAATAACATTTAAAATAATAATAATTATGATGGTTTATTTTTATTATTATTATTATTATTATATATGCTGTTTAACCTCAAGACTGAAAATAACATTTTAAATAATAATAATAATTATGATGATTGTTATTATTATTAGTATTATATATGCTGTTTGACCTCAAGACTGAAAATAACATTTAAAATAATAATAATTATGATGATGGTTTATTTTTATTATTATTATTATTATTATTATATTATTATTATAAATGCTGTTTGACCTCAAGACTGAAAATAACATTTAAAATAATAATTATGATGATGATGGTTTATTATTATATTATTATTATTATAAATGCTGTTTGACCTCAAGACTAAAAATCTCATTTTAAATATTAATAATAAAAAATAAATAAAATACGCTGTTTGACTACAAGACTGGAACCAACTAACTGACTAATTAATTAATTAATTAATTAACTAACTAACTAACTAACTAACTGACTGACTGACTGACTGACTGACTGAAGGCTATTATAAAGGTAATACAAATATTAGTTAGAAAGCATCACTTATAGACCAGGTCCCCACTACGCTAAACCGTACAGTGTGTGTGTATTCAGTACAATGGGTTTCACACGACTCTCCATTAACACTCTACAGGACCCCACGACGTCAAACCAGAAACAGTGTGTATGTGCTGCTGTTTAACCTCAAGACTGAAAATAACATTTTAAATAATAATAATTATGATGATTGTTATTATTATTAGTATTATAAATGCTGTTTGACCTCAAGACTGAAAATAACATTTAAAATAATAATAATTATGATGATGGTTTATTTTTATTATTATTATTATTATATATGCTGTTTAACCTCAAGACTGAAAATAACATTTTAAATAATAATAATAATTATGATGATTGTTATTATTATATATGCTGTTTGACCTCAAGACTGAAAATAACATTTAAAATAATAATAATTATGATGGTTTATTTTATTATTATTATTATATTATTATAAATGCTGTTTGACCTCAAGACTGAAAATAACATTTAAAATAATAATTATGATGATGATGGTTTATTTTATTATTATTATTATTATTATATTATTATTATAAATGCTGTTTGACCTCAAGACTAAAAATCTCATTTTAAATATTAATAATAAAAATTAATAAAATACGCTGTTTGACTACAAGACTGGAACCAACTAACTGACTAATTAATTAATTAACTAACTAACTGACTGACTGAAGGCTATTATAAAGGTAATACAAATATTAGTTAGAAAGCATCACTTATAGACCAGGTCCCCACTACGCTAAACCGTACAGTGTGTGTGTATTCAGTACAATGGGTTTCACACGACTCTCCATTAACACTCTACAGGACCCCACGACGTCAAACCAGAAACAGTGTGTATGTGCTGCTGTTTAACCTCAAGACTGAAAATAACATTTTAAATAATAATAATAATAATAATTATGATGATTGTTATTATTATTATTATTATTATATATGCTGTTTGACCTCAAGACTAAAAATAACATTTAAAATAATAATAATAATAATAAAACCCTGTTTGACTGTAAGACAGAAAATAAGTAAGGAATAACTGACGATGGGCCGTTGGATTATTAGAAAAATAATACACACCCGAGGTGGTAATGCAGCCACAACACGAACCGTAAACGCAAAACGTCATGTAGCTTTGAAACTGCTAAACTATTTTACTGAACGTGAGCGTGTGTATTATGTTTCAACGTGTGCATCTGTAAGGGAGAGAGAGCAGGAGAAATAGAGTATGCGCTTTACATGCATAATAAAATGTAATTTTGTGGCAAAACATTGAAATTATCTGTTGTTTTTATCCCATTGCTTACTGTATTTATTTGTTTGGCCAGTGTCATTGTGGGTTTAAGTTCTTTTGCTGTTCTAAGACCTTTGAAATAATAGAAATCATTTGGCGAAGTGATATGGAACTGTAATGTGGTCAAGAGCTGCCTGGAACTACGTTTGACGTTTCCCTGAAAATAATTGCACACCTTAGAACGCTCATCAGCCAATCAGATTCAAGCATTCAACAGCCCCATAGTACAAAACGAAATATTAAAAAGAAAGCTGCTTGAGTTTTTAAGACTGAAACTAACTAACTAACTGACTGAAGGCTATTATAAAAGGTAATACAAATATTAGTTAGAAAGCATCACTTATAGACCAGGTCCCCACTACGCTAAACCGTACAGTGTGTGTGTATTCAGTACAATGGGTTTCACACGACTCTTCATTAACACTCTACAGGACACCACGACGTCAAACCAGAAACAGTGTGTATGTGTTGCTGTTTGACCTCAAAACTGAAAATAACATTTTAAATAATAATAATAATTATGATGATTGTTATTATTATTATTATTATTATTATATATGCTGTTTGACCTCAAGACTGAAAATAACATTTAAAATAATAATAATTATGATGATGATGGTTTATTATTATTATTATTATTATATTATTATAAATGCTGTTTGACTTCAAGACTGAAAATAACATTTAAAATAATAATAATTATGATGATGTTGATGATGACGGGAAAGGTCCACCAGCAGGAACTCATAGTGTGACAGCACGATAAGTACAAGTACAGGATCTTTGGGTCCCGTTTCCTCTAGGGTTGTGCTGATAGACGGTTGTATCATGTATCGACGATAGTCAGAGATATCGCCTGTGGATGATGCCTTTGACGATAGCAAGACAAGACGATTATTATTATTATTATTATTATTATCAGGCTAGTCATACTAATTAATATTAGGGCTTATTTGTTGCATTATATTTCTTTTTCCGTGTTTTTACAGTGTTGCACATTATTATAACCAATCACAGGATTATGCTGAGTTTATGAATGCAATGTCCAATCAGAGGCGTTCTGTTGTTCAGCGCACCGACTGAATTCTGACTCACGAGTTCTCTCATAAACAACAAAGTGCAGATGTGTGTATAAGAGATTTATTCATCATACGGTGTAGATTCACCGATTATAACGGGAGTGTTTTTAAAGTGCATTAACTCGCGCTAGGCCGAGCTTGTGATGATGTTCTTTGGTAATGTAATGTTCTTTGCTCGTTTTCTGTAAGTTAGCTGCTTTTTGAATAACTGAGGAAATGTAAGCATTATAATTAGTAACTTATGATGTTTCTATTAATTTGTTATCATGTTAAATACAGATTCAGTCATATTAAAAACATTAGGCTGCTTTTAGCCTTACGCTGGAGTTGGTTCACTTTCCGGCAATGAAACCAAGTAAATAAATAGTTAAATAAATTAGCAGGATAATATCGTGTACCGGCGATCTCACAGGCTGACGATAGGACGATATGAAAATTGAGCATATCGCCCAACACTAGTTCCCTCTACCCTTCAAAAAGTGATCACAGTCTTAAAGAATCTGGATCTGTGAAAATGACGAAAGCAGTCAAAGTGTGTCAAACCTCTCTCTAAAGCCGGTCACTTGCTCCGCAGTCGTGTGTTGTTTCTTCTTCAGGAATAATGTCCCTCGCTGCCAAAGGCAGGATTTCCTGGACCACAGTCGTCTTCACGGAGCAGTTTCTGCTGAAAGAGATCGTCGTTTAGCGTCAGGCCAAGAGTGACGCAACCGCATCAATGCTGCAATTAAAAACTGCACAAAATTATATTTTGTAGAATGTTTTGCCTAACAATTAAACTAAAAGACAAAAACTATGACATGAATACAAAGACAATGATTAAAATGTCTACATGTACGTTTTAAAAACTCACCAGCACTGCTTGTTTTGCCAAGTAAAGACAGAGACCGTATTCTGATAGATGTCCCTTTTGCGTTCTGCTTCAAATAAATATAATTTCTCCCCTATATTCAACAACCACATTCCCACAATCTGAAAAAAAAAAAAAATTCTTCTTTTTTTACAAAATTACAACTTTCTTTTAAAACAATTAATAAACTATAATGATTAGATCAAATGTATATACACTTTAAAATGGTTTAACCTACAACTTATGACCAATGAATCACCGTGACAAGTCTTCCTTCATGATTACTGTATAAAGATTTTTAAAAGTCAATTTATAAATACTGCTTTCACAAATAAAAATGTGTAACATTTTTACATTTTTATCATGAAACCTTCTGGTATAACTATTATCAACAACAATAAAACTAAACACATTGCGCTGCCTTACCACGCTGAAACAATTCCTATTGGTTATTTAACCTTATTTGCTTTGATCATGATTGTTTAATCATGACCATCTTTCTGAGTGAGGTCGCTGTGAGTGAGAGAGCTGCTGCGCAATAAAACTGCTAGGTCGGTTCCTAATTATTGTATAAAAAACGTTTACCATTAAAGCTATAATTATATTATAGATCCTATATTCTCATTCAATTTAGGTATACTATCCACTTAAACAATATGTCATCAAGTTTCTAATTTTATGTACCGGTACTATTTATGTAAACGCTGCATAACTTTGACGTGTTTGATGGGCGCGCGCGTTGAACATTCGAGGCACGCATTTAAACTGGAGTGGAGGGAGTTTCCATGGAAACGGGGCGGCAAAAAAATTCCGTCTCTCACTGTTTTTACTGCTTTCAGGTAAATTTAGTCCCTAAAATTACACACATAATACATACAACTGTTCCTGACACTTTCTTACATGTAATTGACACGCTTCTGTTGAATATTTACTTTACAGAAATGGTTCAGTGTCATCGGAAACAGTCCGTTAGCATCACAACCGTGAGCTAACCAGAGGCTAACTATAAGAGGTAAGCTAGCTATAGATTTGAGCTCTTATTTATGAAAGTTTGGGATTTTAATCACAGATTATGTGTAGATGAGTGATTTTTATAGCTTTGTAAATGTTTTGCTGACAATTTGTTAATGGATGAATTGAAATAAGCTAATTAATCTAACCTAAAACTATGCACTGTACTGTTAATCAACTTAAAGTTACATGAAGGACACTACAACCAGAGAGGTACAACATAATTCAAAACGAGACACAGATGATAATAAAAAAAGTGCTTTGAAATTAAAATTCATAATGGTAAGACAGAACCAAGTACCCTGGCTGTGCCTCGCTTCAAAGTGAAACAGTCTGTAATGGTCATCTGCCAGATGGATGGTGAAGGTGGGAATTATAAGTTTGATTTTCTAGACTTTAAATGTAGTAAAGTGTTTGTTCAAGTAGACTTTGTTGCTTGTGGAAGCCTCACACAAGCCTGAAAGGTACTTAACTCTAGAAACGCCAGAGGTCGCTGTATACCTAAAAGCGCCAGCGGGTAAATTTTACCCACACACATGGCAACTGTTTTTATATGGCTCAAGAACATATTATTTCACTGTATTATGCCACTGTCTTCACAAAGAAGTGTCTAGAGTCATGAAATGATTATGTGTAGACGTCAACTATATTTTTACCCTGTTATTTCATGTTCAAGACTTTTTAATGCAGCCTACACTAATCCATAATGGTCAGTAAGCTAAAAAAAAAAAAAAAAAGCCTGCACTGACAACGAAAATTAGAAGGTAGTAAATATTTGGGTGAGTAACGTTAGGCTAAAACATCTAAATATGATGTCTGGATCACTGTCAGATGCTGAGCCGACCCAGGACGCATAACTTACCATCAGACTCTCCATCACTCATGGCATTTAGTGTTTCTAATACCTACCTTCCATAAATCGCCTTCTTTTAGTCATTTTGACATTATTTTTGAAACTGATAACCGCTAAATCGGTGAGTGAAAGGCATTGCCTAGAAATGTACGATGTTAAAACACAAGCGTCAAGAAAATGACAGCGTGAAAATACATGCATTATATAGCGGGTAAATTTGATCCGTGCAGCGCTTATAGGTCTAAAAGCTGTTTTTTTATCTGGTTTTATCTAGATAAATTTTAACAACATTGGATTATAAATTACATAATTTTAGTAAAAGCCAATGACTGGAAGACTTGAATGTTTTGTTGAAAATCGGTTATGTACATTTGAAAAACAGCCACAGGTCAAATTTACCCCGTGGCGGTTCTAGTGTTAAAACTGAAAATCTTATTTGCACTCTTGAAAACTGTTCACCAAAGACTAAATTTCAGTCCAGCAGAATTTTCTGCACACTTCACCACCAAGATCAAAATGAGCGTTGTGAATGTAAAAGCTTCACATTACATTTATAACAATCATTGTTAATGTTTGAATTATATTTCAGGGCTGTTTGTGAAGACAGAAAATCAAGAGATGTTGTGACAACCTGGACAGAATTTAGCTCCAGATCCAGCCTCCACACCAGACTTCTCACTCACAAGGACTGCTGTCTACTAGCATATTATGTGTTCTCTTCAGAGTTAGGTGCATGCAGATATTACCTGATTTTTAGATATAATGAAAACTATATCATATATACACACACACACACTATATTGCCAAAAGTATTGGGTCACCCCCTTCTAATGAACAGGTTTGACTACTTTAGTAATTTCCATGAGTACAAATCTTAATGTTTAAGCATATAATGATATTCTAGGGAATTGTGTGCTTCTAATTTTAAAGCAACAGTTTGGACAGGACCCTTTTCTATTCTAACATGACAATGCCTCTGTGAATAAGGCAAGGTTCAAAAAGAAATGATTGATTTAGTCAGTGTGGAAGAACTTGACCGGTCTGCAGAAAGCCAAGTCCTAATTCAAGCTGAACACCTCTGCTGTGACTTTAAATGCAGACTTTGAGCCAAAAACTCTTTACCAAACACCAATTTGATTGGTTGAATAGAGGAGAATGTGATTAGTTGAGAAATTGTACATAGTTAATGATGGATCTTAAATATTTAAATACAGTGTGTTGTATGCCTACTAAGACTTGCATATTTGTGCATAATGTTTTGACCCTGGATGCTTACAGAAGGATAATCTTTCATTTATGTGCCAGAAACATCATAAGCATTCATAATTTTGTTGGTTCATGCTGAACTGGTGTTGATAAATGTACTCTTTATATTAACAAGTCAATTTATATTGTCACTGTTTTTAAGTTACATTGTCTGGAGAGTTTTCCAGTTTTTCAGTGTCCAAATGTTGTTTGTATTCTATTTATTATGAAGGGGCAAATTATAATCTCGATAATGAAAACATTTACATGTCTGGAGATTTAATTTATTTACATAAAGTTTGAGTAAATGGGAATATATTCTATGAAACATGTTTAAGTTTATTTAATTAAATATTTGAATGCTTTAAAATATATATATATTTATAGAAATCTAATATATTTACATGTACAGAAATGTAATGTTAACAAATATTAGAAATTAATATATGGACAAATATTGCAAATTAATATATTTACATAGTCTGATATCTAAATTTAGGCTATTTACATATAAAGGAAATAAATATATGTAAATATTTCCGAGAAAAATATTAAAAGCGGCCAAAATCAAATATTTAAATATATTTTTAACATATATTTCAAAATATATTTACATATATTGTATAAAATATATTTTCATGTTCAGAAATGTAATATGTTAAAAATATTAGAAATCAATATATGGACATGTATTGCAAATTAATATATTTACATAGTCTGATATCCAAATGTATTTACATATAAAGGAAATAAATATATGTAAATATTTCTGATAAAAATATATTTACATATAGTTAATATATGTGAAAAATATTAAAAGCGGCCAAAATCAAATATTTAAATATATTTTTAATATATATTTCAAAATATATTTACATATATTGTATAAAATATATTTTCTTCTATTTGAATTTAAGATATTTAAATATATCAAAATATATTTATTAAAAATATATTTCGATCTATGCGACTTCTGTATGGGATGGTTTATGTTTTTTTGGTCAAACAGACTTGAGCAAGTTTCCAAACTATATTTATAATTATTTATTTATATATATTGTGTGAATCTTTGCAGTGTGTATGAAATTAGAATGAAAAGTTTTTTCCTCTCTGCATGTATCATTAAACCCTTAATAAAGTGCTTTGTTGTTGAGTGAGAATTTTCTCAAGAAATTCTGTGAAAGTGTAAATGTACAATATAGATATACTGTATATTTAAATTCTAAGAAAATTATTTTTCCATTTGGCATAACTGTTCAAAAGTTTTTCTTTAGAAAATGAAGCATCTCATCCCTGCACTGCAGATTTATGGACATCTCATTGTTAGAATGTTTTTTTTTTTTCATTTTCTTATTTATTTTTTTATGCCGTCCGATTGCAAATCGTGTACAGCAAGTTTTATTAGTTACTGAAAACATGAAATATGCACCGAAAATCATAGTTTACATCTCAGTGTTGACGTTTAAGCTAAATTGCAATATTAACAATTTCCAAAGTGAATGCTGGCTTGGATATTTAACGACGGTCGACCATTGAAAGGTACGCCGGTGAAACAGGGTCACAATATCAACGTTGATCCGTTTTGCAAAATCAAAAGCTAATTCAACGTTGATTCAACGTTGACAGAAGACCATCACCCGAAAGGTAAGAGTGAAACAACGCAACGATTTCAACGGTGAATCAACGTTATTACTTCCCCAGATAGCACACGTACGTCTGCAAGATGTCTGTTAAAGATCTCTTGATCTGGAAAGCATCTGCTGTCTACAAACGTCTAACAGACGTCTTTTAAATGTCTTTCAGATGTCAGTTTTACATACTTTCTAAATCATAAACATCTTAAAGACATCTAATAGATGTCTATTCGACATCTGATAGGAGACATCCTATAGACGTATTGCAGATGAGCAAACACTCTAAAAAATACGTCTTGAAGATGTAAATACAGATGTCAAATAGACGTCTCTGAGATGTATGTGTGCTATCAAGGTCCGCGGTGAAACGACGTCACAATATCAACGTTGATCCGTTTTGCAAAATCGAAAGGTAATTCACCGTTGATTCAACCATGGTACCTGACTTTGTTTCAACGGTGAATCAACGTTGAAAAGCCGGCTGGGAAAGTAAGGGATTACTGTTCATTTTTAGGTAATTTAATTACAGTTACTTATAAAGTACTTGTGTTACATAGGCTACACTAAATAATTTAAACAGTTCTAAAATCAATATTGAATTTGAAATCTAAATTACCATCTAAAGATAAAATTGAATGCAGCGGCGTTAACCCTCCGCGCGCCGGTTCGTTCACTTTCAGATTTTCCTGATTCACAGAGAAACCTTAAATACTCAGATACATATAAGTAGGGTTGCCAACCGTCCCGTATTAGCCGAGACCGTGCTGCCGCGACTGAGAGCGGCTCGACGGTGTTTAGTGTCCCGCAGCAGCAGCGAGCAAGTGACCAGCACAGCTGAAGAGTTCTGCGTTCAAATGCACGCAATAGGCTGAAGCTTGCCGCAAAGCCCCAGCAAACATGACCATGAATGTGTACGCGGTAAATATTAAGGACATATTTGAATTATTTAATAAACTATGTCTTCTGAGTCCGTGTCGCAAGGATGAAGTTGCTGCCTTTAGAGAGAAATGCATCTTTATTGATTATGATTAAGATTATAATAAAACTTTGTTTTCGATTTTTTTTTCATTACGTGATAATTTAAAGCTTTCTATAGATATATTTATCATGTCCGTGAGGTATGTATTCGCTCAGCTTTGGTTCGTTTTTGTGAAGCACTCCTGTTCAAGACGAGACGGCAGAAAACGCATCATGTTTGTTTTCTTTGTTTAATAAAAGCACAACCTTTTGTTGATATTGTGAGTGCACACAAATAAAAGTAGACCCTTTACAGTTCCGAATGATGTATTACTCTTACCTTTATCAGAACAAAAAAAAATGACGGCGTAGGCTATTTTAAGTTGTTTCCACTGAAAAAATGCAAGTGATTTCCCTGGTGCCTCCATGTCCTGCAGAGCGCGCTTTAGCTTCCACTCTCCGCACAAACTTGGATATAGGCTAGCACACATTATTATTATAGTGCAGGTTTAATGTTTAAACATTGTTATATGCTTGAACTGTTTTAGTATATCTATAGATTTTATTTTAGACAAGTCGTGATGATTTGAGAAGGCTAAATTGATCAAACATAGGCTATGATAAGCTCACTGTATGCCGCTGGCCGCTTGGTCGTTATACATTATATAAAACTTATATTTAACGAACAAAAATACTCCAAACGTTTTTCTAAATTAACTTAATGAAAAAAAAGAATATAATTTCTGTAATTTATTCTTACCTACATTAGTTAACGTGTTATTTTTACATAAATCTGTATGGATTTTACTAGTTGGGCTTTTCATGAACATCTTACCAAACTGAAATGTATTGTTTAACTTTTAAGCTTTTTTGTTATTCAGATATTTTGCAGAGTATTTATATTTGTTAACCAAAGAAGGTTAACATTTTTTATAAAAATGTTTAGGTATTAAAGTTGTGTTAAAGCTAAAAGGCTAAACTATTCTATGTTTGACTCAAATTGAAAGAATAAACAGTTTAATTTCTATTAAGGTTTATAGGGATTTTAAGATGTAGCCTAATTAGCGATTTGAATAATTAAGTTACTTATTGAGTAACTAAGTTACTTTTCAGACAGAGTAATCAGTAAAGTAATTTAAATAGAATATTGATGATGTAATTCGTAACTGTAATTAATTACTTTTTGAAAGTAACTTACCCAACACTGGTTCGGTCTTAGATTGTCATAGTTTGTCATATTTTCTCTTTCTGGATTGTCCTTTTGTATTGTCAGTCTGTAGATTGTCATTAAAGTCATTTGTTCCCTCGTCTCCACGTTTCCCTGGCTCTGACCACACATGACAGAAGACCGAACCAAAACCGAAATTAAAGATGGAAGTCGCCGCTCCGTCGTCGCTTGCCCTTGCCTGTCAGGATCTCCCCTTTTTTGAGTTCATGGGGGAGTTTTGCAAATGGGCCGCGGGGAGGAACGCGTTGGATGATGTGACCATCCTCCACCTGTTCCGGCTCGGGGTCTCTTACCACCGCCCCGTGGACCTCCCAGCGATATATTGGTGCAGTGCTAGTTGTCGTCTTGTAGGCAAACATCAGTACCTTGAATTTGATGCGAGCGGCTATTGGTAGCCAGTGTAACCTGATGAAGAGAGGGGTAACGTGAGCTTTCTTTGGTTCATTAAAGACCACTCTGGCTGCTGCATTCTGGATCAGTTGCAGAGGCTTGATAGTACATGTGGGAAGGCCCGCCAAGAGAACATTACAATAGTCCAGTCTGGAGAGAACAAGAGCTTGGACGAGGAGTTGTGCGGCATGCTCCGACAGGAAGGGTCTAATCTTCCTAATGTTGTATAAGGTGAATCTGCAGGAACGGGCCGTTGTAGCAATATGGTCTGTGAAGCTTAACTGATCATCGGTCACAACTCCAAGGTTCCTGACCGTCCTGGAAGGAGTTATGGTTGATGAACCCAGCATTATAGAGAAGTTGTGGTGAAGTGATGGATTGGCTGAGACCACGAGTAGTTCTGTCTTGGCAAGGTTGAGCTGAAGGTGATGGTCTTTGGTGAGTCTCAAGATCCTCTCTCTCTCAAGAATCTCAAGATCCTCAAGGTGGTGAGTCTCAAGATCCTCTTCATGCAGACTGGCAGTTGTATGTAAAGCTGCGTTTCAGTCACTGCTAACCAAACCTCACAAAGAGAAACTTGCACAATTGCATTCCAAAGAGATCCGTTTTCAGCCCTGCAGTGGAAAACGAAACCATAACCGTACCGGCCAGCTCAGATCGGCACGGAATGGAACGGTTATGCAAAGAGAACCGTTCAGCGCGATGGTGGAAAAGCGGCCACTGATATTAAAAATAAGCAAAATAAATGTAGAATGTCTAATGTTTTCAAATGGAGAAAATAAATAAAGGACAGGAGTCATAACTTCATTTTAAACTACAGTTTTAGGTTTATAAGCTGTTTAATAGGCTAAAGAGTGAAGAATAATTCACTGGATAATGTTAATTCACTGAATAATATTCTCTGGAATTTTGAAATATAACAAACAAAACATGGTATTTCATTGCATTTCTCAACTGGTATGTTATATCAGAATTATTAATGTTTTTGTAATTCTAGATTATGAAATGCCTGCTGTCAGTGCGGTTTATCTATGCATTTCCACAGAACTATAGCCTACTCAAATTGCGATATCTCACGGAGATAATAAATAATTAATTTCCATAGAGATGTATTTATTTAGATGTGTATTAGCAAAATAATGGTTATATAGTAACTGTTAATATAATTTAGCATGTTTTAAACAAGTGAATCTTGTTAAAAATTACATGCGGTGGCCGTGCTGGAGCATTTCATGAGCATCAACCCACTGAGTGAACAGCAAAATGAAAGCGGCTTCACGAGGCTAATAATGAGCATATACAACAGAGAGAGAATTAAATTCAGCACTTTTATTTCCAACATGAGCTCATTCATGGCTGTATATTATTCAATTCAGGCAAAGTTATGTCTTTATTGGGACAGACTGACGGATTATCTTAAGTGACTCCGTGAGTTTGTCTCTATTTCTTAGAGCCAAGCTGCATAAACTGCATATCAGGCATTTTGTAATACATCTAATTTGTGCATTAATGGCTGTTATGTCAATAAAGTTTACTAACTACAGCAAATAAAGTACCTGCGCACGCCGTTGTTGTTGTCTCGTCTCCCCTCAGACGCGCTGGCGATCCTGTGGGCAATTCTCAAAACACCCACAAGATGGCGGCGTTTATCTGTGAATCCGATATTACAAAACCGATAGCCGATCATGGTAAAATGCTTAAGTATTGGGGAAAATATCGGTAAATCAATATATAGGTCGATCTCCAGACAGAAATATTTGCTAACTGTTGCCATTGTTGCTGATTTGCCTGCCGACATGATTTTAGGAAATGACTTGATAATTTTGAACAAACTGTTGCAAAACCCTATGAACTCCTCTGTCAAAGACTCTGAACCAGACACTTTGTTGTCATGCTCTGTGGTTACCTAGGGCCAAAGCTAGAGCTGGGTTGCAGCCTTTGCCAGACTTTGATGATAGTTTGCTCCAAAGGCCCCAGAAAAACACGATGACAACGACGCATAGCAAAGTATTTGGGTTCTCTGCAATGGACCACTCGAGCGAAGTAAGACAACCAGTATTTAATGGTAATCATGCCACACGATGCCACACGATACCCAGAGGCTTTCCCCTTGCATTCCATAACAACACCCAAGGTAATCCAAGTCCTTGTCCAGTTGTTTTCCAGGGTCAGAATACCAGACGAAATCCTGACTGATCAGTGCATGAACCTCACTTAACAAGCTGATGAGGCAGTTTCAACAGTAGTTGGGCATCAGAAATATCCGCACCAGTCCCTACCACCCTCAGACAGATGGTCTAGTGGAGAGGTTCAACCGGACGCTAAAGACAATGCTTCTGAAGTTCGTAGTGGACACGGGGCGGAACTGGGATAAATGACTTTCCTTTCTTCTGTTTGCATACAAAGAAGTTCCCCAGGCATCAACAGGGTTTTCACCGTTTGAGCTGTTTTATGGCAGGAATGTCCAGGGACCCTTGGATATGGTGAGGAAAAGCTGGGAGCCAACCACAAAACCGTCTGAGCGCAGCATCGTAAGCTACGTCTTGGAAATGAGAGAGCGGCTAAACAAGTACCGTGAAGAAGCCACCATCAATCTCCAGCAAAACCAACGAGCCCAAAAGCTGTGGTACGACAAAAACTATAGACAGTGTGAGTACCAACCCAGGCAGAAGGTGCTGATACTATTAACTACCTCCTCAAACAAACTACTAGCAAGATGGCAGGGGCCGTATATCATAACATGGAAGATGGGGCCAGTGACATATGAAGTGTACCACCCAGACAAAGGCAAAGACAAACAAATATACCATGTGAACCTGTTGAAAGAGTGGAAGGAACGATACAGCGACGCTCCAAAGACTGCACTGATTATACGCGAGGTGAACTTGGAGGAAGAAGAGAATGACAAGTTGGCACAAGAGCAACTGACAAAGACCGTGAAGGCTCATTTGCCGTGGACGGATGAATGTGAAACAGCCTTCCAGAACCACAAGAGTCGACTGTGTTCACGCTCCGTCCTTCAGACTCCGGATTTCTCCACACAGTGTCCGGATTTAGATGCTTCGGCTACCAGACTCAGAACTGTCCTGGCCCAGGAGTCGTCTGGGGAGGAAAGGCCAGTGGTCTTTCTGAGCTGAAAGTTGTCGCACTGGGAGCCAGAGGTATTCAACTATCAAAAAAGAATGCCTGGCCATCAAATGGGCCCTAGAGAGTCTACAGTACTATTTGCTTGGAAGAGAGTTTGACTTGGAGACCAACCATCAGGTGCTAAGCTGGATCAACACCTTAAAGGATCACAATGCAAGGGTCACTCGGTGGTACCTGTCCTTACAACCCTTCCAGTTCCAAGTACGACACATTCCTAGGAAGAGGAATGTTGCGGCAGACTATCTGTCGCGTGTAACGGACATTCGTCTGCCTGGAGAAGGAGGAGGTGATGTTAGGGAGGAGATCTAGCCCTGGCTGAGATAACACTGGTTTAGATTACATGCACACCATTCATACATTATTTTCTCCTGTCTGGCAGCCGTAGTGGCGGGTGCACACGCTAACTCACGGCACACGTACATTAAGCACTTTATTACATTTTCCCTCCGCATCCATATAATATATATTATATATACATGCATACCTGGGAACTGTTTATATGTATATATTTGTATGTCTTACCTGTTTTATGTTGTTTAATTGTTCCGAGTCGGAGGAGGCAGCAGCGAAGCCGAGTGCTACCATGGACGGACTCTTATTTTGAAGCTGGCCGCGCTCTTCCGATCTCGCCGGTTACCTGGAAGGGGATCGGGAAAGTGTATAAAAAGTGCTTCCGCTCTAGTGTACGTTGTCTCTCGGTAGGCCGGACAAGTGAGCGTGCAATAGTAGTTCCGTGAACGAGTCAAAACCCCATTAATAGTGTGTATATTGTGGATATCTGTATATATTTGTTAATTATTTATTTTGTGACACTTTTGCCGGTGGCAGCAGGGCTCCAGAATGCGACCAAATGGTCCCATTTTGCGACCATTTTTTCTGCCAGTGCGATTACATTTTTTGAGCAGTCGCACTGGCGCGACCACCGCGTTGCCCAATTAATGAGCGCTGTTATTTTATTGTTGCATATGAGAAACATCAAACGGCAAACTAAATAGAAACATAACAAAACCGCGCTACTCGTTTGAGCTGCATAGTGCAGACTGTTTAGCAGCTCGGATCAAAAATTGAGTGCAGTACAAGCAAACTGGTCCGAGCTCAGAACAGCTTTACTAGGGAACCAGTGTTGATCTCGTGACACTGTTACTGCACAGCGCTGCGAGATCCAGTGAGAAGCGTTTGAATTCGCTGCAGAACAATCTAGATCTTGTGATTCAAATTCTGATATAAACATCAAACAGTGTGTAGAGAACCAGAAGTAGTAACGCTGGCTATAACCATGGTGTTGTGGCAGAAATAGTCAAATGTTATTACATTTTTCCTTTAGAGGTTTGTACAATACGTTTTGAGACAGAAATTCAAGCATTTTTTAAATGAAGTCAGGCATTTCAAACCATTATTTTCAGCTCTTTAGAGCTCTAAAATGATCCGAATTAAATGTTATTTTAATGGGATGACCAAAATATTCTTTGTGGTAAACAAACACTTATGAAAAAATAAAAAATATATCAAATTACCACTTTAACCAGTAGATGGCAGCAGAGGTGGACTTATTGGCTGATTAGTCATTAATTTCAAGGTTTTGCTTTATATTTTGAAATTATAAAATCACTATTATAAAACATAAAATCATCAATAAATCAAATTTTGTCAAAATTTTGCAGAAAACTAACTTTTCTTCAATTTGCGACTGAATCACACATAAAGAGCAATCCATTTATAATTAAGTCAGTTAAGTCGTGACGTATTGTCAAGTATGGTGACCCATACTCGAAATTGGTGCTCTGCATTTAACCCATCCAAGTGCACACACACAGCAGTGAGTAGTGAACAAATGCACACACACACACACACACACAGACAGTGAACACAGTGCCCGGGGAGAAATTAGGGGTTTGGTGCCTTGCTCAAGGGCACCTTAGTCATGGTATCGAAGGTGGAGAGAGTGCTGTTCATTCACAATACCCACCTTCAATTCCTGCCGGTGCTAGAATCGAACCGGCAACCTTACTGAAGTTGTCTGTAAGTCTTACTGAAGTTGTCGGTAAGTTCTGTATAATACAGAAGAATAATGCCACTTATTTAATAATAGTGTTTAGTATTGAGAAACAGTGTCTGTGTTTGGGATGGTGATTTTAGTAACATTGTTCCGCCATTATGGCAACAAGACACATCAGCATTAAAGACTTTTTTATTGAAAAATATTAAAGCGCAGTTTTAAACAAGGGACTTATTTTTACTTTCAACACCAGCTTGTACACAGCCAACAAAATTCACTGAGCAGCACTGTCATCAGTAATCACCCTTAACAGATTGAAGGATAGTACGAGCCTACTGGACATTCAAACTAATGTTTTATTGTGAATATGAAAGTGAAAGTGAAGTGACGTGTGGCCAGGTATGGTGACCCATACTCGGAATTTGTGCTATGCATTTAACTAGGGGTGGCACGATACATGTATTCGTACCGAACCATCACGGTACGGACATCTCGGTTCAGTGCATGAGGCCTTACAACGAATATAGGTAATTCACCCCCAATCCAGAAGGTGGCACCCGCGGTAATGCAACGCTGTTTGATAACTGCCAGCAGAAGAACAGCAAATGCCTAGTTGCGCACTTGAAAACAAAACCCCCTAGACAGTGACCATGTGCTGATTCTGAACACATCTCACTGACAAGGGGAGTATACTTTAAAGACTTGCGTACTCAACTGTTTGCAAAATGGAGCTTTGTGCTCGTGTATCCTACCTCTCTCATTCGGCACAAATCCAAATATTCCGTAATATTTCCATATTTGCGATGTAACGTATCTGAATGTGAAACTATTATTTATTATGTCAATGATAGGCTTTGTACTTCAGTCGCGTTCCAGCGGTGACACAGAGGAGGGCACGCTGATGTTTGGTTCACTGTATTTTATTTTGATAAAGTACCGACTGTGCTGTCAAGTTAGCAATGCTGGAACTGATGTGTTTTGTGTGTGTGTGTGTGTGTGTGTGTGTGCGCGCGTGCGCTCCGGCGCGATCACTTCAACTGTTTCCTTATACCAGCAGAATAAACTTTAAACACTTATTGTCTTATTAATAATGCATCAATGTATAAAGGCACACATCAATGTGTCGCACAGTTTTTTCCCCTTGTTTATCTGTAAACTAAATCAAATATATTTCAAGAATTTATTCCTTGTATGTATGTGTGTGTGTGTATATATATATATATATATATATATATAACATAATGTTATAATATTTAGTATTTTCACATCTAGGTGGAAAAAATAATAATTTGTACTACTGTCTGTTCAAAATAAATGAAAAGAAACTGAGCATAGTAGATTTATTTATTTTTCCCCCCTGTTGTACCGAAATCGTATCGAACCGTGACCCCCGAACCGAGGTACGTAAACCGTGACATCTGTGTACCGTGCCACCCCTACATTTAACCCATCCAAGTGCACACACACAGCAGTGAACACGCACACACAGTGAACACACACCCGGAGCAGTGGGCAGCCAATGCTGCAGTGCCCGGGGAGCAGTTGGGGCTTTGGTGCCTTGCTCAAGGGTCTCACCTCAGTCGTGGTATTGAGGGTGGAGAGAGCGCTGGTCATTCACTCCCCCCACAACAATCCCTGCCGACCTGAGACTCAAAACCACGACCTTCGGGTTACAAGTCCGACTCTCTATCCATTAGGCCACGACTTCCCCTGCGATTATACAATATGAGATTGAGCTGAAGAATGAATGCTGTATCAGATTCAGGTACTCACACTCACTCAGTCCATCTCTCTCATAATACTCTACTCCCCATAATACACAGCTTTTACTACATAATATACAGCCGTCTAACTGTTGTATAAATGCAATATCACACTCGTAGATGTGAGATATGGCTGTATATCGGCACGCTGTGATTACCTACGCCACTTGACCACCTACGGCCGAATCACAGCAGTACCGATATACAGCCATATCTCACGTCTACGAGTGTGATATTGCTCATATATGATTTGTCTAAGTTCTTCAAGCGGGCTCTGGTATTTTCATATGCATAATTTATTTACTACAGGGATGTTAGCACACACAACCTTTACACTCGCTGGTGTCTGAAAATGAGTTTTGCCATTAAAATTGCTTTCATTGTTTCAAATGTTGATGCTAGCTGGGAGCTTTATATAAAAAAGATGGGAAATGAGTAGCGGTGATGACTGTCTCTTAACTCAGATAAACTCCTCCTTTGTTCGTGACCATTCCTCAAAACCCAGTTGGTCTGCTTTAGACCAAGGCATTCAGTGGGCCAAAAATCCCTGGCCGTTGACTTAGAGGAAGCCCTGACAAGGCCTTGGAAGTGACAGTTGAAATGCCACTGGCCCTGGCACGCACTAGCACTCAGTGGAGACATTAACGCCTTAACGACCACGTGTATGCTGATGACACAGATTTATATTAATTTAAGACCAAGTCAATATGTGGATGTTTCTTACCTTTTAAAATGTATATCTGAGAAAAAGATATAAATGTCTATTTTTAATTTTTTTGCTTAAATACTTCAAGGACTGAAACTTCTTGGCACTCCCCATCAGCTGCGAAATGCTGCACAACAAAATTAAAGTTGAGATGTCTTGTGGCTTGTGTCTGTCAATCTGGAATCTCAATTTTTTATATATATAAAATTGCGATTCCAGATTGACAGAGTATTTCATTTTATCCTTAATGTCTTTCACCCAACAAAGAACCTTGTTTACTTTTCTCTGTAACACATCCCGAGGAAGGAGCTTTTTTTTTTTCATTTGTTTGAGTACCCACCTTTCTTGGCAGACTAGTTAGACTCGTCACAATATGCCTACACTACACAATAATCTACCTCCCATTCCATGTGTATTTCATTTTCTTTATCACTTGCAAAACAAACACTTGCTCTCCATTTCACTCTCAGAGCGTTCTGGCCTCTCATCACTTTACTCAGGTAATATATTTTAAAATGAATTTATATACACCATAAATGATAATCATTTTGCAATTCTATCACTTTTACAGAATATGCATTTACTGCAAGTCTCTGCTTTTAACTGTCTGTTTTTTATGTTGATTTTAAATGAGAATTTCAATTGTATTCTGTTTCATTATCTACCTTAAATATCTGATTTATTAAGTAATTGTGTTTGTTCTTTTTCTTAACACTTTCTCTCTCTCAAGTAAACTTTGGAACTTGAAACATGGAGGTGAGAAATACTTGTTTGGGTAACACTTTACAATATGTATGCACTAATATACATTAATTCATGTTTAACTAATGCACAGGTACCTAATAATTTAATAGTCATGTCTCAACAAGTCATAATGATCTCTTTGCAAAACACTGGCTAATGATTAATTAAGGCAATTGTAACATATTTTCTCTGTAGTTCACAGGTTGTGTTAATTTTAAAACTACACATAATAATGTAGCTGAATTCCTTTCAGTTTTCGTTTAATATTGACACAAAATGTGTAAACGAGTGCTGCACATAATTTGTGTATTTGTGTAAGGGCGGGTTTTTAGAGTAGCCATGGGTTTGTAGAAATTAAATGAGTAACCAACAAGTATGTGGAAAAAAATATGAAAAGCCTGAAAGATGTCTCGAGTATTTCCTGGTGGCAACATGAACACATTTTTGTCTTCTTTGATCTACAAACCTGGAATTGCAAAAATCCACTTCCTCATTTCATCATATTTGAGTCATTAATACACATGCAATACACAACGGTACGCGTATTGTGTATCGAACGGTTCACGGGGAGTTCCAAATGGAAGTGATCATTCCTATCCCCTTGGAGTGGGGACTTTGGAGTGAGCAGGGCACGTGCGTGTCATTATGAAGTCATTAGGTGTGTTCGACTTCATGCGGCGCCATGAAAACCGATCGGCGGCTGACTTGAAGAAGTGCATGCCGGTTAGAAAATTTGTCCGACTTGAACTGGCACCGACGCCACGTCACTGTCACGGCATCAAAGTACCGCAAGAGCGTTTCGAGAGCAGCCGGCTGACTCAGTTAGCGCAGTTTCTCTACATAGACATAATATACGTAGGCGCCTCATGACGTGCTGGAACGTAATCCAGCATCGCCGCCATATTGGTTGGGTCTCCTCACTCTACACTAGCACCAGAGTCAATGGAGAGCGAGCAACTATGCCCGTATTTTGTGCAGTTTACGGTTGCAATAACCGGCGCAGTATTGATACCAGATCGCGTGGGATTACCTGATTCATCAGTGAAGGTGGTCAGAGCAGCAGAGCGTGTGATTCGACAAAACTCAAAAGAACAAGGTGTCAGTGTGTCCTTCGTCACCCGTTTCGTTCGGGCGGAGATTGGTTCAGAGGATGTGTTCTTACTCGGGGAGCACATTGCAGAAACCCAATTCGGAATTGAGAACCATCATTTCTTGCTTGTGTCATTTGTGGTGTCTGTATTTCACACAGTAAGGCACACCACATCGCAAAATTAACTACCCTACTGCCCACAAATCTGTTTTTAGAACAGTAAAAGCTTTTTTTACTGTATAGTCACTATGTTATAATGAGTCACATTTAATAATAAAAAAACACTGATAAAGGCTTATTGGTATTTAAATAGTACATGTTTATGTTGAACTTTATTCTTGAACAGATGGCCCTGTATTAAGCAGTATATAAAAAGTGTTTCTGTTGCTCATGAAAACATTTCTGAAACGTCCGTGCATTTGACAAATATTGCATGTTATTCACTTCATCTATGATAAGAGTATCCAAACACCGCCAGAGCATCACTACCGGGAGCAGAAAGAGTCCGACTTCACGTCTCCGCTTTCAATTCCGCCCCCGACTGCAAGCGGCTATTCTCGCCGACATGATATAATAATTTCAGTTCTGTTGCTTTTATATGAATATAAATCTGATGAACAAGACACTCAAAGTGCTTGCTATTTAATTCCATACAAAAAGCGTTTCATCCATTTTTATTTTAATTCAAACATATATTTTAGATTTTTATAGAAAATATGACAACAATCACATATCTCAGACAGAGATCGCACTGTCATAGTGCTTGGGAATATTCATGCACAATTTAAATACATAATAGCATGAAATCAGATTAAAAAAATAAAACATTTTAGAAGAGAAAGCAGCATCACGGCTGTCTGAACCAATGAGCATAAGCTGTGTCGTCAGTCAGACGTTTCCCATCATGCTTTTGATCAGCGCAGTCGGTGGAGAGCAACTGCGCGTGACTGCTCAATCCGACACAGCCGTCGCGAGAGTTTTTTGGCACACGTCAGCATGACATCAGAGCAAGGCGGACGTAACTCGGACACTTTTCTAACCGGCATGCATCTTGCGGTGATCACCGGTGATCGGTTCTTAGGCTTGTGCGCGATTTTGCTCATCTCAAACAAGCCTAATGACACGCACATGCCCTGCTCACTCCAAAGTCCCCACTCCAAGGGGATAGGTATGATCACTTCCATTTGGAACTCCCTGTGAACCGTTCGATACACGATACGCGTACCGTTACTCCCCTACTTGGTAACAGTCAGTACGTTTACATGGACATCAATACTCCGATTTTAATACGATTAAGACAATACTCTGATTAAGAGTCCTTGTTTACCTTGTAAACAGCAATTTTTGATTCCCTTAATCCGGCTAAAGTCATAATCGAAGTAAACACAAATCGAATTAAGACATGTGGAGTATTCCTATTTTAGTTGCATTATCCAGGTGCAGTACAGACATGTAAACACCTTAATCTTTTCAGTGGTGAGTTTAAAATATTCCAGCGGTCCCCCGAGTGAGTTTTTTTTAGGCGACTGTTATTTTAGAACGTTTCCCCTTAATGTTTCCATGGCGATGCGTCATGATTGTCACGTGACACACCGCGGCCACAATAACACTGTATGACAGATGGATGGCTTTTATTTCGTTTTTCCTTTTTTATTCAAAATATTCATAAACTTGCTTACCATATAATCATCTATCTGATGTTCCGATTCACAAATATGTGCAAATGAGTGTTTTATCATTTAAAAACAGTTCTAAATGATCTTGATCGTGATCTGTAATGCGAGATGGGCGCCGCCATGTTTGTTCGCGCTGCAGTTCAGAGAGTCCTGTCAGTCTGATTTACGTCACGTAAATTGATAAATTTCTCGTGAAATACATGCAAGTAAGTGGCGGGTGAAATGGGAGAAGAATAGAGTGAACTTTATAGTTACTTACACTGTGTATTTGATATTAATAAAACACGTCTGAAAATTATATTTGAATGGATTGTTATTGCTGCTTCCATAAACATCAGTGTATTTTACGAAATCTAAATGTATTATTTTACTAGTACTTATGCATATTTAAATGTCTAAAGCATAAAATAAACATTATGTGGTTAAAAACACTGCATAGGTGCGATTATATGACAAGTGCAGCGGCATCTCAGCGTCAGATAAAGCGCAAAAACGCAGTTTGAATTTGGCAGTTATGCGACATCACCGAACGTTCTAAGAAACAGTAAACAGAAACAGTAAAATATATAAAGGAAAACAGTTTTATTGAGAATTTAGCTGCATTAAAATACAGTATGAGCACAGAGAGACAAACAAATGTAAAAGGCAATATGATGTGATGACGTCATGGATATGCTAATTAGCTTGTGACATCATCTAGCGACATCTAGCGACTTTTCAAACTGGCTTTAGCTACTTTCCATCGAAAGAAGTTGGCAACACTGTTCATTCTAGCGGCTTCCTCTTCTTCCACGGCCTTTGGCAGGACTCGTACGGCCCGGCATCCTGGCCCGACGGCCGTAATACGAGTGCGGCTTATGTCCGGACTGCGGGTTCGGCAGCTCACGTCTCCGGTGGCGCGGAAGTCCCTCTACGCTCCCTTCCTGGACCCACGAGGACACCAGCGTGCATGCACGGGGGAAGAGACCGGTCTCTCGAGGAAAGGCGCGCTTGGCATTAAAACAGCGGTGGTGATGAGGCTTCAATCAGTTCAGCTGTGGCTCATCACACGCCGCCAGCCCTAGCTATTTCCACGCCCCTCCTCTCTCGCACACTCACTCCCGTCGGGAGCCTGGTGAAGGGCGGCGAATAAGGGACGGGGTGGTGATGACAATAAGGGGGAGGGTGACCGACTCGTCACAGTACGCACGTACAAATAATTAACTGCACTTGAAGCATTCATAAAATTAAAATGAAACACCCAAAACTGTATATGGCATCATCACGAAGACGAACTATATGTTTATACATGAAATTCTGGAGGGGACGTCAGATGTCGTCGCGTGGTGACGTAATGACGCGTGCCATTAATCGATCTATGTACTTTAACATGTAAAACGGGAACATGAAAGGATTATTCTAAAAGCAACTCATGTAAACACCTTAATCATAATATTGTCTTATTCAGAATAAGGTAAATAATTAGATTACTGATGTCCATGCAAACATAGTCAGTGTCATCACTAATGGTCAATCATCATTAAAAATAATCATTTAATTATCTCATTAACTACAACACGTTTAATGTTAATTACTTCGGAGATTGGGACAATACACCAAGTTATTGTAATTCTGAGGTAGGCTTGCTGTGGTTGTCAGTGTAAATGGTGTTACACAATTTTTGTACACGTTTCTTCTAAGATTGTGGTAAATAACAATTTACACTATCAGTTAACACTAGATGTTGATAAGAAATTAATGCAAGACGGCAAATGTAATTATTAGCAATTCACATATGACACATCACATTTATATAAATACACACATATTTATTGACCAGATAGACTCTTTATTTGTTGCTAATGTGGTAAACATTATTTTAGAATTTATAGTAAACAAATGTTTTTTATTAAATAGGCCTTTCTCACTCTAATTTTTATCTAGAAAGTCGGAAGTTCAATAGTGTCTGGAAAGTGGAAAAACGAACTCGGTTCTGTGATGGAGCTGATGGAAAATGAGAATTGTCAGATTACTGGGACGTACCTAACTGCTGTTACTTCAAAAGAGTCCAGCCACACTGAAGAAACTGCTGACCTTGTGGGCTACATCAATACAGACGAGACTAAACAGACCACTACTATTGCCTTCTGCATGGCCTGGAAGATAGAAGGTGGGTTTAGCCCAGAGTTGTCCAAACTTGGTCCTGGAGGGCCACTGTCCTGCAGAATTTAGCTCCAACTTGCCTCACCACGTCTCCCTGGAAGTTTCTAGAATGCCTAGTAAGCCCTTGATTAGATGGTTCTGTTGTGTTTAAATGAGGTTGGAGCTAAACTCTGCAGGACAGTGGCCCTCCAGGAGAAGGATTGGACACCCCTAGTTTAGCTAATAAAGTTACATCAATGCAGTAAGACAAAAATACTTAATTATTAAAAATATCTACTCTGAATATTGTAACAAAAAAAAATTATGAAGTTTTTCTTATCAAATACATGTCTTGTTTAAAAGATGCTTGGATAATTTTACCAGAAAACTAGACAGAAATTCTCACGCACAATTAAAATGTTTGAAACATTGATTTTTGCATAGGCTCATGTAGTGCATTCACTGGCCAGATCTTCCAGGATACCAAAGATGGAAGTATCAAAGATGTAATGAAGACAACCTGGATTCTACATTCACCTGTGGATGGCCTCCATGACAACTGGGAAGCAACATGGTTAGATGTTTAATTTAGGGTGTACTCACACTAGGCGATCTGAATTGTACCAAGCATGTTTGACCCCCAAAGTGCTTTTCTTCCGGTTCAAAAAAAAAAAAAACATTGCATCATTGGGGGCTTTCACACAAACACATTTGGTGCACACCCTGGTACATTTGATGTCAGAGTTTGGTTTGTTTGGATAATGTGAATGCTGTTTTCTAAACTCGGGTGCGCACCCTCAAACTGTACCCGAGCCCACCTAAAAAGGGTGGTCTGGGGTACGGTTCCTGTGAACTCCGGTACGGTTTGCTTCTGATGTGAATGCAAGCGAACAATTTACTTTCCTGATAAGCATGACTGCGCTGCAGCTGAGAATTTACATCTCATTTCTGTTTGCAGAAAGTGACTCGCGCATTCTTTTGAACCTTTACAGTTGTGACAAATAGACTCATGCCGTTCTCTGTTGGTGCTTTGGAAATAATACAAATTTTCAAAATCTGTAGTACAAAAATGAAGTGAGCAAGCATCCATTCCATTTTGCCGTCTTCTGTTAGGTCTTTACATAGTAACTGGTAAACAGCTGCTACTCTGACGCAATTGGTTTGGAACCAAAAAAAACACACAGTAGGAACACAATCCAGCGGGGCCAGGGGAGGAGGGAACAATAAAACTTGGGTTCGGACCAAGCAATTGAACCAAGTGTGAAAGCACCAATAATGCCCAGTGTGAGTAAGCCCTTACTTTTGACAGTACTTCAGAAGCGTTGATGTTTATTCACAGCAAAATCACTGATGTTAAACTAACAGCTTTGGAGCCTGTACCATGATGGTAGTTAAAGGAATGCTCCGGTTACTGACGTAACCTCAGTTCTCTGAGATAAGGGAATGCATATGGGGAAAACTCCTGTTTTCCTCTATACTGAAGCCTGATTTGTTCACGTTTGTGTAGCTACACAAACCAATGGCACTTTAGCCTGCCAGAAAGGGTGGAGCCGACCGTTATATAAGTTGGCTCAGAGCGCTATTTCAGGCTAGAGTGCTCTAGATATACTCTCAATGCCCTAACTGGGCAGAGTAGATTGGGACCCTGCTCGCCTTCTGCAACTGGGGTTTTCAAACAGAAAACAAGATTATTTTTCTTACCACATTGGCAGATTATTTTGCTTGTTTCAAGCAAAAACTCACTTAATTTTTGCTTGTTTTTTCGGAAAACAATACAGTAATTTTTACTTGTCTAGAAAATCCTTCTTGATAGAAGAATTTTTAGATATTTTGTCTGGAAACAAGACAAAAAATCTAAGTAAAATAAGCATTTTTTGCAGTGTGGGTCCACTATCACAGCGGTAGTTTGGAACTGAACTCTGCAGGACGGTAGATCTCCACACTGTAAAAAATGATCCCGTTAAAAAACAGTAAAGAACTGGCAGCACGGTTGCCAGCAAGGCACTGTAAAATTAACAGTGTTTAACTGTTAATTAAAATTACAGTTACCTACTGTTTATAAAAACAGTAAAGAACTGGCAGCACGGTTGCCAGCAAGGCACTGTAAAATTAACAGTGTTTAACTGTTAATTAAAATTACAGTTACCTACTGTTTATAAAAACAGTAAAGAACTGGCAGCACGGTTGCCAGCAAGGCACTGTAAAATTAACAGTGTTTAACTGTTAATTAAAATTACAGTTACCTACTGTTTATAAAAACAGTAAAGAACTGGCAGCACGGTTGCCAGCAAGGCACTGTAAAATTAACAGTGTTTAACTGTTAATTAAAATTACAGTTACCTACTGTTTATAAAAAAACAGTAAAGAACTGGCAGCACGGTTGCCAGCAGAGCAATGTAAAATTAACTGTCTCTTACTGTTGGTGAAATTTACAGTTGGAGACTGTTTTTGCAAATACAGCATAATGCTGTTTCTACATTCAAAGTATATATATATATATATATATATTGTGACGGATCAGTGGCCCTCCCCCTCATTATCATCACCACCCCGTCCCTTATTCGCCGCCCTTCACCAGGCTCCCGACTGGAGTGGGTGGATGAGAGGAGGGGCGTGGGATCAACGCGGGCTGGCGGCGTGTGATGAGGCACAGCTGGACTGAATGGAGCCTCATCACCGCCGCTGTTAAATGCCCAGCGCGCCTCTCCTCGAGAGACCGGTCTCTTCCCCCGTGCATGCACGCTGGTGTCCTCGTGGGTCCAGGAAGGGTGCGTAGAGGGACATCGCGCCACCGAAGACGTGAGCTGCCGAACCCGCGGTCCGGGAGAACGCCGCACCGTATTACGGCCGTCGGGCCAGGATGCCGGGCCGATCAAGTCCCGCCAAAGGCCGA